>NC_133660.1:276524822-276727176 GCF_037893015.1 Macrotis lagotis
GAAACAGTAACATCAATGGTTATCTACCACTGAAGACTTGGGCATCTCAAGACCTCATAACAAACACTGTCTCCCATTTACCTAAATGCAATAAAACTTTCCAGATGAACTCTCGTAGTAAACATTAGCATCTAATAGATTATGTGATTGTGAGGTGAAGAGACAGATGTGAGAGTGACCAAGGCAATGTGGGGTGCAAAATGTGGAACTGATCAAAGCTGTCACACCAAGACAAAATGAGTAGTAGAAGAGAATGTCAAGAGATTAGAGCATCTCTCTCTGAGAGGGAACAGTTGTTAACTTGGAGGGAAACTGAGCCAATATGCAGTTGGCAACAGTGGAATAGAAAAGGAGGGGGCAGCTTTTAGAGATCTGGTGTACAGCACTGCATTTACTTCTCTGGGCCAGAAAACTCACAAACACCAAGACTAAAAGAAAAATGACAACTCCACAGGGTTAATGGATACCAGCAGGATAGTTCATCCATTTCTGTGAAGGTGGCATTTAGTTCCATTAAAAGCAAAGCCCAGGAGCAGCTAGGTGGCGCAGTGGATAGAGCACTGGCCTTGGAGTCAGGAGTACCTGAGTTCAAATCCGGCCTCAGACACTTAATAATTACCTAGCTGTGTGGCTTTGGTCAAGCCACTTAACCCCATTGCCTTGCAAAAAAAAAAAAAAGCAAAGCCCAGGAGCAGCTAGGTGGCACAGTGGATAGAGCACCTGCCCTGGAGTCAGGAGGACCCGAGTTCAAATTTGACCTCAGACACTTGATAATTGCCTAGCTGTGTGACCTTGGGCAAGCCACTTAACCCCATTCCCTTAAATAAATTTTTTAAAAAAAGTAAAGCCCAAGGGAAGCATAGAGAGATACAGGACTTTTGGCTTAGTAAGAAAGAAGCTGAGATTTAGTTTTATGTAGATAGTAATAATCCAAGTGCTGTTATGATGCCTTGGAGGCTGTTTGTGGGCCAAAGATAAATGGTGCATCTCAGCTACTCAGTGCTGATGGATCCACATTGATTAAATGGGGACATGATCCTAGAGAGATGGGCTGAACAGACCATCTTAACAGACCATCATTCATCAGTGCAGAAGCCAGTGACCATTTACCTCAAGTTGAAGTCAATCTTTCCCTGACTGTAGTTCCAACTGAAGAAGAGGTGTGAATGCCATTCATTCTGTGAAGTGACAAAGCACCTGGGGCTGATTCTATTCTAGTTGAGATCTTCAAGGTGGGGGAGGGGGTCCATCCAAAAACTGACTGAAATGTTTCAGGTTATATGACAAGAGGTGGTTATCCTCCAGGAATTCAAAGAATTGTCCATCTCTCTAAAGGTAAAGGGGATAGTCTGTTCTGTGACAGAGGGAGATTTCTCTTTTATTCATTGCTGGAAAGATTCTTGCCAGAGTCCTTTCTTAATTGGCAGATCCTTCACCTGGAAGATGGTCACCTCCCTGTGAGTCAGTATGGCTTTAGAAAGGGTCTAAGAGCAGGCAGTGTGGTGTTTGCTGCCCAGCCACTCCAGGAAAAATACCAGGAACAGAACAGAGGTCTGTACACAATGTTTGCAGATCTGACCAAGGTCTTTGATCCTGTCAGTTATGAGGGTTTATGGAAAATTATATGAAAATTGGGTTGCCTGGAGTTAATCAGTATTGTATGTCATCTCATAGCAGTGTACTTGCCTGGGTTCTGGATAGTGGGTCATGTTCCTGGTCACCAATGGGGTCAAACAAAGATGTATCCTTGCTCTCCAGGCTTTTTAGTATGATGTTTTCAGCCATGGTATCAAGCATCTTCAGCTACCACAATGATGACAGGTTCTTCAACTGGAGAAGGCTACAAGCCAAGGCCAAAGTAGAGGGAGTGTTGGTACAGGATCTTCTGTTTGCAGATGATTGTGCCCTCAATGCAGCCTCTGAAGCGGAGATGCAACAAAGTAGGGATCGATTCTCTGCTGCTTCTGCTAATTTTGGTTTTACTATGAACACCAAGAAAACCCAAGTGCTCTATCAGCCAGCACGACACCATCCATATGTGGAACTAGCAAATGGAGAAGTTGTAAGGCCTGTGGACAAGTTCACTTACCTTGGCAGGGTTCTTTCCAGGGAGCTACACATTGACACTGAGGTTAACACGTTGCCAGAGCTAGTATTTGGAAGACTCCAGAAGAAAGTGTGGGAGAGAAGTAGTATTAGGCTGACTGCCAAACTGAAGATATACAGATCCAGTGGGCTGTCCTTATTGCTAAATGCTTGTGAAACCTGGACAGTCTACCAGTGCCATGTCAGGAAACTTCCATTTAAATTGTCTTAGGAAGACCCTGAAGATCACCTGGCAGGAGAAGATACCAGACCCTGAGGTCCTTTCTCGATTAAACTGCCTAGCATTCCAACATTGCTACAGAGAGAGTGACTACGATGGTCCAAACATGTTGTTAGGATGCCAGGTGTTCCCTTGCCAAAAAAACAAACCAAGCAAAACTATTTTATGGATAACTCCCACAGGGCAAGCACTCACAAGGAGGTCGGAAGAGACCCCCTAAAGGTCTCATTGCAGAACTTGAGTGTGAATCGTACAGCATGGGAGACACTAGCACAGGACCGCTCAGCATGGCTTGCCCTTATCAGTGAGGGGGCTGCCCTCTATGAGGGAGGCAGAATAAAAGCAGCTCATAGGAAACTTGGCATCAGTAAGTTTAGAGTACCCCGACCTGTGGTAGAGCATTCCAAGCTCATATTGGTCTGATCAGCCCCAATTGGACACATTGCAATTTGTCTCAAACACAGTGATGTCACTTTGGTCTTCTTTGACAAAGAAGGACAAGAACCAATTAACCAAACAGTATTTATTTTGTCAGACCCTAGACTAAGCCCTAAGGAAAAAAAAGGCAAGTCAAAAGTGGCGCCTGCCTTCAGGGAGCTCAAAGTCTAATGAGAAATAGCCATGTACAAAAAGTGAGGTCAGAAGAAGTGAGTTAGCAAGGATCTGAAGGAAGCTGGCCCAAGTTTGGGGGTGGGGGGAGTAGGGGCATAGGGGATAGGGGTGACAATGGAGGGTGGGAGTTGGGGGAAGGGTGGAGGTGGTCTCCTTACCTTCCTCCCCTTCCTCATCAGACAGGTCCTGCACAGACTCTGGGGTAGAGCAGCTGCTTTCTGTGTTCTGGCTGTGGTTGGAGGGTTGATCACTGGCTTTTCGGTGCCGACAGTCCTTTCCTGACCTCTGTGGGAAGACAGTCATCATTGAAAGCCAGAGTCACTAATGTTTCTAAGTGGCTTCAGATGGTGAAGGCTTCTATAAGTGTTGGAGCTTCAGGCCTCTGAAGGCAGGTTCCCAAAGACATCCAAAAGCATTGTGGGTATTATGGAAATAGTAGACAGGTGGGAGCTGAGGCCCTGTTAAGACCAGTGGCCCAGCCACAAGTTGGGGAAATTGAGCATAGCCTGGCTTTCTTTCTTTCTTTCTTTCTTTCTTTCTTTCTTTCTTTCTTTCTTTCTTTTTGCAAGGCAAATGGGGTTAAGCGGCTTGCCCAAGGCCACACCCCTAGGTAATTATTAAGTGTCTGAGGCCGGATTTGAACCCAGGTCCTCCTGACTCCAGGGCCAGTGCTTTATCCACTAGCCACCCCCTCTTTTCTTTTTAAATAATTTATTTATTTAGAATTCCACAACCTTTTCCCAGATCTTGCTGCCCCCTCCTCCACAGAAGGCAGCCCTACTCTTTACATTGTTTCTACGGTATGCATTGATCAAAGTTGAATGTGATGAAAAAGAAATCACATGGCCATTAAAAGTAAATTGAGGGGTGGCTAGGTGGTGCAGTGGATAGAGCACCGGCCCTGGAGTCAGGAGTATCTGAGTTCAAATCCGGTCTCAGATACTTAATAATTACCTAGCTGTGTGACCTTGGGCAAGCTGCTTAACCCCATTTGCCTTGCAAAAACTTTAAAAAAAAAAGGTAAATTGAAGGGGGAGCTAGGTAGCTCAGTGGACAGAGCACTGACCCTGGAATCCTCCAGCCTCAGGCACTTGATACTTAATAGCTAGCTGTGTGACCTTGGACAAGTCACTTAACCCCACTGCTTTGAAAAAAAATACAAACCAAAAAGCAAACTGGAGAATCTCATGAACTTGGGAGAATTCTGATTAAGGGGTTGAAGCTAGCCATGGATGAGAAGGGCTATTTTACTTGAGAGATTTAGCTTTATCATCATCATCATCATCTTCATTAGCAGTAATCTAGTGCGTTAGCACTTTACAAAGAATTCCATTACTCCTCTCTACAACTCTGAGAGGTGCAATTTTCTTCATTTTACAGCTGAGAGAACTGAAGCAAACAAAATGAAGTGACTTGCCCAGGGGCAGGCAACGGATATGGCTGAGGCTGGATTGGAGCTAAGATCTATCCTGACTCCAAGTCTAGACTAGGCTTCTAGAATAGTGGGGACAATCCGCTGAGCTGAGCAGTGCGAGTAGCTAGATTGCCATCTGATGGCCAAACCATGGAATGCATCCCCTGATGGGTGGGCCCAAAAGTTCAAGTTCAGACTCTAACAGATTTTAGGGGATAGTCAGAAAGAGGCCTGGGTCTTCTGAGTTAGAGGAAGACACAAAATGTGCACAATGTCCAGCCCTCCCTCTCCCCCAATATCTCTGAAAAGGACTCTCAGAGAAATGCACATTAAAGCTTCTCTGAGGTACCACCACCCACCTCTCAGACTGGCCAATATGACCAGAAAGGACAATGATCAATGTTGGAAGGGATGTGGGAAATCTGGGACACTATTACACTGTTGGTGGAGCTGTGAACTCCAACCTTTCAGGAGAGCAATTTGGAATGATGCCCAAAGGGCAACAAAAATGTGCATCCCCTTTGATCCAGCAATACCACTACTGGGTCTATACTCTGAAGAGATGATGAAAAAGGGTAAAAACATCACTTGTACAAAAATACTCATAGCAGCCCTGTTTGTGGTGGCAAAGAATTGGAAATCAAGTCAATGTCCTTCAATTGGGGAATAGCTTAGCAAACTGTGGTACATGTATGTCATGGAACACTATTGTTCTATTAGAAACCAGGAGGGAGGGGAACTCAGAGAAGCCTGGAGGGATTTGCATGAACTGATACTGAGTGAGATGAGTAGAACCAGAAAAACACTGTACACCCTAACAGCAACATGGGGGTGATGATCAACCTTGATGGATTCGCTCATTCCATCAATGCAACAATCAGGGACAATTGGGGGCTTTAATTTGGGGGAAAACCCTGATATCTTATTGTCTGATCTTGCTATCTGTTATACTTTATGTTTCATCCTTAAGGATATGATTTCTCTCTCATCACATTCAATTTAGATCAATGTAAAGACAGGCAAATTGCCTTCTGCGAGGGTGGGGGGAGGGAAGTAAGATTAGGGGGAAAGTTGTAAAACTCAAAATAAAATCTTTAAAATATGAAAAAAAAGGACTCTCAGATAAGTCAGGGATGAAGAAACAGAATTAAGCCTTCCTTCAGTCCCCAACCACTTAGAGGGATAGGGGTCACCCAGCACCTGCCTCTTCTAGAACAGCACACACTCTGAGAAATGGCCCTTTCGGTGATGAAGAAGGGGAATGATGGTCCCAGAGTTATCAGGCACTCTTGTGGGAAATCCAAGTCAGTCAAAACTCTGATCATGGAGGCCCTGGTCTATTGGAACCAAAGCAGGGGATGGTCTCAGTCAGCTATTGGTCACTGTACAGGGTTACAGAATTCCCAAGATCCCCCAAGACCAGGGGATAATTCAACATCCAACTGAGGCCTGTTAGGGCAATAACATCGAATGGAACCAAGGAAAAGGAAACTAAGATGGAAGAGGCCAACATCCTCAGGATACTATGAAGAGACTGAGACTGAAGTCATGGCTTGTGGTAAAGGTGGGGGAAATAGCATTGGTTACCCCAATCAGAGGCAGAGTCATCCAGGCCACAGAGGGGGTAGAACCAAGCAAGACCTGCCCATCCTATCTCAGCCCTGTCAAACATTCCAATTCAAGACTGGAGGCTAGTAATAATAAAGAATGAATGAAAACACCCAGCACAATGAAGGAGTTTTCTAGGTGAAGCCCAAGAGGTAGACACAGAGGGAGAGACTAATTCTACAAAAAGCAGAGACTCTGATAAAAAAAGAATGGCTTGGGTCGTCAGGACTGCAAGCATAGATGGAAGAAAAGAAGGAAAACAAAGTATCATGAAACTAGAACTGAAATAAGAACTCCAGATTGGGGAGGGGGAGAAGGAAGAGAGGGAGGAAAACTTATCATCCAAGCAGTGGATGAAACAAACAAACAAATAATAAACAAACAAACAAACAAATAAAATGAACTAATCAGAGCTCGATGACTCCACGAGGTAACAGGAAATATTAGAGTCAAAAGGTTGGAAAAAAAAGGAATAGATGGAAATGTCAAGTGACTAGTATCACAAAGAATTGGCCTACAAAATGCATGGAGGGCAGAGAATTTCAGACCCACAGGATTCCCTGAAAAAGATGACCAAGCAAAACAATCCAGATTCCATATGTCAAGAGACCAGAAAGGGTAAGGCCCAGATCTATGAGAACAGAAGGTAAATGGAAACAGAATCCACAATCACCTCTTAGAAGAAACCCCAAACTGCAAACACCCACAAACATCGACTTCCAAGTGACAGGGAAAAACCCCCCAAATTGCAGTGGTGGGGGGAAAGAGTTCAGGTCCTGCATCATAGTCATGGCCAAGGCCACACCAGGCCACTACCACTGCTTCACTGTTAAAAAAAATTCTGGAATACAAAACACCAAAGGGAAAACAGATAAAAATAAAAGCCAACAATCTGAGAACACTTTACCCTTCAATACTGAGCGTAATCCTCAGGGTTGGGGTAGGGGGAGAAATGGACCTTTAGTAGACTAATTGGTGGGGTCAAACTCAAATAGGGACAAAACACAGGCCAGTCACTGTATAATAAGGATCCCTGAAGGCTGTTGAAGAATTTAATTTAAATTTTAATTGATTTAATTAAAAACCTAATATTCACTTGATTGTATTTTTATTCATTTTAATATTTCTAAATTGTATTTTAATTTGGTTCAGGCAGTGAAGTAGTATGTTGCCAGCTGTGTGGAGCCTGCAAGGTTGCCTGGCTGATTGTCAAGCATGTCTGGCCAGAGGAGGGGAAGGCAAACACAGAAACCTAGAAACCTAGAGAGATAAGGTCATTTGAGAGCTCTAAAGGGAGGACAAAGGGTGTGCATCCTAACTGGGGAGATGACTCCAGTGTCTTCAGATTCTCATCCCGGAAGGTATGAAATCCCACACAAACATGGGTCTGGTGGTGGTATGGTTCTGGTTCTTTGCTTTAAGGGAAGAAGGAAAGGGAGTGAAAGAAGTTTTCTATGGAAGAAATGGGGGAGGAATTGCCTATTCTGCATAATTGAGGTAGGAGAGAAGAATATGCAGCATGAAGGAAAGGGAGAGGGCAATCCCAAGCACAGCTCATTTCTCTCGGACCAGGAAGGTTTTACACACACACACACACACACACACACACTGGATTATATGGAGATTATATGGATCAGGAAAGCCATGAAGAAGATCTGGGCCCAAGTTTCTTCTCTGTGATCTTTAGCTTCTTTGTGACTCAATGATAAATTGAGGTTGGACTTGATAGCCCTCTAGAACCCTTTGAGTTTTAAATTCATGATCTGAGCAAGAGGTCACAACTCTAAAATACTGAGGGAGACTAGATAACACTTGGCAGTGGACTGATTTGGTAGTGGGAGAGATTGTGACAAGTGAGGGAAGAGACTGGGGTTTCCGGGCTGGATCACTGGGAGGAGCAGGGGGATGGCCTTGACAAAGGAATGTTAGGAAGGGAGGAGGAGGAGGACTTTGGGAGAAAGAAGCTGAGTCCAGTTTTGGATGTGCTGAGTTTGAAGTGTCCATAGGCAGTTGGAGAAATGGGACTGGAGCTCAGGAGAGAAGCTGTGGCTGGACAGATAGATCTGGGGGTCATCTGCGAAGAGATGAGGAAGGAACTCATGGAAGCTAAGAGTTCACAGAGAGGATATGGAGAGAAGAGAAGCAAACTCAGGAGCAGTCAGACCATGGGAGAGAAGTCAGCAAAGCAGCCTAAGGAACCCCCATCAGAAGGGCAGGCGGGGACCCAAGAAAGAGTGATGTCACAAAAGCCAAAAGGAGGGGTCAGTCATCGAAGTCCAAAGCAGAGAGAGGTCAAGAAGGTGAGGGCTGGGAAAAGGTCACCAGATTTGGCCACTGGGTCCCTGGTAACTTTGGAGAGACATCGAAGTGTGGTTGGGGTTGGATGGCAAGGAGTAAGAGTGAAGGAGGCAGGGGCAGAGTGTGGAAAGCTTTTTCTAGAAGTTTTGTTAAGAAAGGGAAGTGAGCTAGCTGTGTGGCCTTGGGCAAGCCACTTAACCCCATTTGCCTAGCAAAAACTTAAAAAAAAAAAAAAGGGAAGTGAGATTGAGGATGAGGGGACAGGGCAGGTTAGACACACCCATAACCCTCTTCCTGTGGCTCGTTTCTACCCCACCATCCAAGCACCCATTTGAGGAGAATTTCACAACTTACAATAACTTTTCCTTTTACGTTTTTTTGTTCTATATGCTGTCCCCTCACATTGAGTCAATTTTTTTTTTAGGTTTTGGCAAGGCAATGGGGTTAAGTGGCTTGCCCAAGGCCACACAGCTAGGTCATTATTAAGTGTCTGAGGCCGGATTTGAACCCAGGTACTCCTGACTCCAAGGCCGGTGCTTTATCCACTACGCCACCTAGCCGCCCCAACTTACAATTTTCTTAAAGTTTCCTGAAAATCTTATCAAAAGGGCTCTCCCTTTTCATCTGAAATGACTTTATATGGACTTCTCTGGGTGCATGGTGCCCTCCAAGGGTAGATTGTTTCACCTTTTCGTGTGTTCAGCAGGTACTGGAGGCTATGGAACCTTATACTTATTTCTCTTCCTAGACTCTCCTGTCTCTGAGGACTCTTTTTTACTTATGTTTCTTTCCTAGTTTTGGGACTTGGCATCTGTGTTTCTTGGGGCAAGGCATTTCCCCATGTCTGAGTCTCAATTTCTCCATCTGTAAAATGGAGATAATCATACTTGTGTCCATCTCCCTTACAGATAGGGACTGGTTGTGAGTTCTTTGGTGGAGGGGACCCCAGGGCAGGAAAGTCTCTCTTCCAATGCAGGTCAGCATTCCCTCTACAGCCTGGTCTTATGGTGTTGCCTGGGAGCAATGAAGGGTCAAGTCATCTGCCAGGCTGGAATCCATAGTATCACCATAAGGAAGACTTGAACCCAGGTCTTCTGACTTCAAGACAAGCTCTCTATCCACTGAGCTGCCTTGCCTTTACTGGGGAAAAAGTGTTGCAAATGACAGAGCTCTTGAACCTTAGAATGACCGGTCATTTTGGATGGCGGTGCCATCTACCACTGCAAAGTCAGGGAGCTCTGGCCCATTTAATTATTCTCAATGGAAAGGGCCTAGACAGGGGCACTGATGGCCTGGCAGGAGCGAAGGAAGATGCGCAGCCCGCCATCTTGTGCCCAAGTGGGTCTAGGATGTGTGGATTTAGTAAAGTGCCCTCCCTTCATGAATGGTGGCCCTGTCTTTAGACATTGCAGTCGTGCAATGGAGAGGGTCTCACCCCACTGGGTAGAACCACCTCACCGAGGATCAAGAGAGAGGTGAGGTGTAAAGCACCCAACAAATCACTGCATGATCAGGATCAGAGAACACCTTATAACTCTGGGGGTCCCAGGAGTGGGGCCTGGGAGGCCTCCTGGTCCCAGATTGGGGGTGGTATAAAGCAGGAAGGATGGCACTCTGGACAGCCCCTCCTGTCCCCCAAACATGCTGCCTCCCATCGAAGTTGGATTTTGTATGTGGTTTGCTTCTCAGCTTTCCTTGAGGAAAGTCAACAAGACACAGGGGAAAGAGCCATGGTTCTGAGGCCCAGGACCTGGGTTCAAATTCTGTCTTTTGTGATCTCTCTAGGCCTCAATTTCTTCATCTATCAAATGAGGGGACTGGGCATGACAGCTGCTAAGATCCTGCCAGCTTCACATTTATGTCCTCATTTTATCTCTCTGGACCTCAGTTTCTTCATTTGTAAGATGTAGGAGCACTAGATGGTCTCTGAGGTCCCTTATGACCCTTCATCCTTTCACATGGGGAGCTGGGGCTTGGTCCTGGACATCACCCCCTTGGGCTCAGAATCCCCTGAATGAAAGTGGAAGTGAGGTGAGACTGAGGACACAGAGGCGGGCAGAGGTGGCAGGACCTGGAGCCAGGAGGTGTGAGCTCCAATTCGGCTTCAGACCTTTACTAGATACTAGCTGGGGGACTCTGGGCAAGTTACCTCCCTGCTGTCTGCCTCAGTTTCCCCAACTGTACAAGGGATAGCCACAGCTCCTACTTTCCAGGGTTATTGTGAGGATCCAGTGAGGGCAGAGGTACAAAGTGCACACAGTAGGTGCTTAATGAAAGTTTATTCTCTTCCCTCTCAGCCACTGTGTAAGCTACCTGAGGACACTGGATTGCGTCCCTCTTTTGGGGGGTTTTCTCATGACTCAGCCTTGACCGCTGGCCACAGGGTGGGCTGGCAGATGGGTCAGATTTGGCTTGGGTGCCTCTGAGTGAGTGTGTGTGATATGTGTATATGGGGAGAGGAAGGAGAGAAGAGGAGAGACAGAGACTCAGAGACAGAGAGGGAGAGAAAAGGAGAAAGAAAGCCAAGAGAGACAGTCAAGAGATCCAGAGAGAGGGAGAGCAGGGAGAAGCTGGGTCCTGCATTTCAAGTCTTGACGGGAGGGCTCCTGGGAGGGCTGGGCCCCTCTGGCCATTATCTATGATGCTATGACCAGAGTTCACTGGAGCCTCCTGCTGTGGGCGGTGGGGACCCACCAAGGAGCTCTTGGTTCTGGCCCCTGTCCCGACTATCCTGACCGCCGCCTCACCAAGGGGGCCCTGCTGAGAGGTGCTCAGCATACAGAAGGTGCTTCAGAAATGCTCTGGACAGAACCAGCCAAGGGCGGGTTGGCAGCAGCTCACCTTGTGCCGGGCCGCTGGTTTCCGAGTGGTCAGCCTCAGGGGTGTGCGCCGGCCCATCGTCTGCAATCTGCCGTCCTGCTCAAACTGGGCGATGTCTGTTAAAGGGTCCCAAGGCCTGAGGCTGAAGGAGGGGAAAGGGACTCAGGAGGCTGTTCCATGTGCCCTGCAACATGGGCAGCCCCCCTTGGCATCTGTCCCCCATCCAGAGCTTGCCTGGCACGCCAGGGCCGGCAGGCTGCCCTCAGTCATTGGTGGCCTCACTGTGACCCTGCTCACCTGGTAGACCCCGTGTTTAGAGTCGGAGTCTGACCCATCAGGGACATGGGTGTGTGGCCCAGTCACTGTCTGGAGAGCTGCCCACCAGGGTCTGAGAGACCCCCCATGCCCTTGGCTGGCCATCCCAGGTCCACCCACTCACTCCTCGTATTTGTAATGCCACTCCTGGGAGCTCAGGTCTTGGAGGAAAAGCAGCGGCTTCCAGTCTAGAAAGGCCTCCTGCCTCTCCCGGGCCTGTCTCCTCTGTTCTTCCTCCAGCACGAACTTCTCCTGGGTCGCCTTCACTTGATCACCTTTGTTGATGGCGCTGGTCACGTGTTGCCAGAGTCTGTGGGGATGGGGTTGGCCTCAGCCTCTTGCACCCGGGGCTGGGCGGGCTGAGAGGGCCCTGGCCCTGCCTAGCCTCTGCTGAACCTGCGGGGTGACTTGGGGCACGTCTCCTATCTCTTCCAGGCCTCCCCTCTCCGCAGCTGCGTCCTGGGGGGGGGGGCGCTCACGGAGGACCCTCGTCCTGAGCCTTCCCTGACTCAGGGGGAGGCCCCTGCCCTGGGGGACAGCTCAGACGCTCAGTCCACAGTGAGTGGTCCTGCTTCTGCCCTCTGAGGACAAGCAAATGTCCACCTCATCGGCCCTTCCTCAGCCCCCTCCCCACCAACACTGATCTCCTCTCCATCCTCTATTTCCCAGACTAAAAGCCCCTGGTCTGGGACAACTTCAGGACCCTAGTTCCAGCCTTCCTTCCCTCCTTGGGGGAGATCTGCCTCAAGGGAAAAGCATCCCGTGGCTAGGAATGGCAGGGGTGAGGGACAGGGCGCTCTGCCACCAGTGGCCCGAGAAGCCCTGGCCCAGGTCCTCCCCCACTGTGGGCCTCAGTTTCCTCTTTTTCAAAATGGCAACAGGTGGGAGGCCTTCACATGTTCCAGGCCACGATCCTGCCCGTCTCAACCAGAGACTATGGAGAGACTACGGTGGAGCCTCTGAGAGCTGGGATGCGGGTCTTAGCCCCCTGCCCCCCGCCCCGGGGGCACTCACCTCTCTGATTCCAGCTCTGTCTGCTCCTCAAACAGCACAATGTGGCGCTTGAGCCTCTGCCTCCGGATGTCTGCTGTGGGATTCCAGAAGACGTTGGTGGTGCTGCCCTTTGGATCATTGATGTACACCTCCCTGTCCTGTCCAGGAAGACCAAAGGAGATGCTGGGAGATGGGGCAGCTCAGCCTCAAGGCCTCCCCACCTCGGCCCCAGGCTGAGATGGCCCCATTCCAGCCAGCTGGGGCCCCTCCCATCCCCCCTTCTTCCTGAGGCCACCGGGAGGCGTCTGTCCACAGGGATTTGTCCAGCCCTGAGTTGTGGGGGAGAAAAGCTGAGTTAGCCTTCTAGGGATCTGCTGCCCAGAGTTCCCTGGGACCCGCTAGGAGCGATCAATCCTATACAGAGCCAGTCTCATGGCCCATCGGGGTCAGCAGATGCCCAACCTGTTTTATTTTTCTGCTCCGGCCAGGCCTGGTGTCCAGTGCATTCTCATTCCCACCTCCACACCTTTGTTCAGTCTGTTCCCCCTGCCTTCAAGGCCTCCCTCCCTCCTTTCTAGCCCAAAGGCCTGGCTGAGGCCGCCTCCACTAAGCAGCCCACCCTGGTCCCAGCCTATGTCAGTCTCTGTGTGGCTTAGGTTATGTGCCCCCTTGCCCCCCAGTGGGGCCTGGCACCCAGGACAGTCCCACAACATTAACGAGTGTCTCCTGTGGGTTCTACCTGTAGGTCCAGGGCCTCGGTCATTGGAGGGGGGACTTCCTTACCCAGTGTCCTTCAAGGCTTGCTAGAACGTCCTCTCCAGACTTAATCTTCCCAGAGATCTGGTTAAGACCGGAGTTGCCTCCGAAGAAAGGCTGCAGGGAACAGATGGGCCCAGTCAGAACCCTTGGGATTAGGGTGTGGGAAAGAATGACCATAGCCTCAGGTCAGGGGCAGGGTGGGCCCAAGCTTGGAGAGCTCTGGAAGGTGCCTCTCCCCTTTCCCCCAGGCTGCCATTCTGGGGACTCTCAGGAAGTTCACAGAAAAGTGGGGAGACCTGGGGGGGGTCCTCACAGCTTGGTCACTCGTGTGCTGTGTGACCCTGGACTAAGCTTCCCTATCTGGGCCTTAATATCCTCCACCATCAGATGGGGGCAATCAGAACTGCCAACCTCTTCTCCAAGCCCAGGTGGAAAAGGCTCTGGGGGCATCAGTACAAGGCAGAAGCCAGGCAGGGGATGCCTTGGCCATTGCCTCCTCAGCCTCAGGAGAAAAGGGCCCAGGGTGGGGGTGAGGCTCTCAGGAAGTGGAGAACGCTCCAGTCAAGAGCCGAATGTCAGCAGGGATCACACTGTGCCTGGGATTTTTGGGGGACAAGGAGCTTGTGTGTGTGGGGGTAATCCCTCCCCCCAAGGGAGGCCTTTTAATGTACGGCTCTAGAGACAGAATGGGCCAGAGTACGGACAGGCTCTGTGTCCGCCCAGGGATTTGCCATCAGGATGCATTGTGGGAGCGAGGGAGCTCATGGTCCTTAGGCAACAGCCCTCACTGTACAGGGCTGGGGGTGCGGGGGCGCTGAGGCCTTCCCCAGGGTCACAAAGGTCTTAAGCCCTGGGGGCAGAATTCACCAGTAGTCCCCTTGGGTCAAGCAGCCCTCCTCCTCGTCAGCTTCATTGCTACCCCCTGTCCTAATGGACTAAGTGGTCTTGGGGGGCTTCCTTCTGCTCTCTAATATCCCTCCCATCTCAGAGATGCCCTCTGTTCCAAGGTCCCTCCTGGCTCTGACCCCGTACACCATTCCAAGAAGGGTCAATTTAAGATAAAATCAACATTTCTTCAGATCCCTCTCCTGGGTCAGCCTCTTTGGGTGACACTCAGTGGTCTCCCCAGAGTCTCCTAAGTGGCCCAAGGATCCCAGGCTCTGAGCTGAAGGGTCTTTTAGACCACTCCTTAAAGAAGGGACTGGCCCAGAGGCACCATGGTAGGAGAGCTAGGACAAGGACTCCATCCCTAGTGGCCGTGGGCTGCCTTTCCCTGGGGGAGGGTTCCCAGCATCCTCCGGGGCCCACGGAGGATGTGGGAGAGCTCTCACCTTGAGCTTAAACTCCAGTTCTGCTTGGTAGTTGTTCTTCTCACACTCGATGGTCACTTTGCCACCCAGCTCCATCGTCATGGTGCCATATAAAATTCCTGAAGAGAAATCACCGGACAAGCTGGGATGTAGGCAGGCGGCTTCGTGGGGGGCTCCTCGTCCCTCAAACCACTCCCCTCTTCAAGTGAGGGAGGGCTCCTCCTCCCTCTACACCCCTCACCCATCGGTGTTTGTAGACAAAACTGACTCTTCTATCCGATTTTCTCTTGCTATTTACATTATTTCTATGTCCCCAATGAAATGCTTTTGCCGTTGGATTGGAAACTCTTGTCTGGTCCACTGAATCGTGTTATAAGGGATGTGCGCTTAGGACTGGCCAGGGCTGTCTCACCGCTCTGGTCACCTCGAACCTGGGAAAGGCAGCAAGGTTTGAGGCCGTGGAGCCTTGAGGAACATTTACATCTGTCTTGTGGGGTTCTCCAGGGATAGCCTTGTGGCTATCACAAGGATGATTAGGTAGAAGCCCCTGAGGTCAGGCACTGCTACCGTTTTGGTCCTGGTATCCCCAGCACTTGGGCATACAGCAGGTGTTTAATAAATGCCTGTGTTGATTGATTAAGACTATTTATGGTGGATTGGGCTAAACTGAAACTGTGTTTGAATATTGCAGGAATCCATGGATAATGTGTTTGTTTATTCTAGTGCAGTCTTCAGGGTTCCTTGTAGGAGTCTTAGCAGCGGCCAAAGGGCCTCTTGTCTATATGGCACATCCAAGTGGCCCCATCTCTTCCCATTATGCATTTTCCCCACGGGAGAGAATTTAGTGTCATGGAAAAGACCAGAATAACTGAGACCAGAGATGAGAAAACAGCACCACAGAGGACCCCGAACCCCTCCTTGAACAGACTCATGAACTGCCCCTCTTCCAGCCTCAGCACAATCTTCTTTTAATGTTTTTATTTATTTGTTTTTCCAACTACATCCAACAGTAGTTTTCACCGATCATTTTTTTTGCAAGGTTTTGAATTTTACATTTTTCTTCCTCCTTCCCTTCCCTCCCCTCTTCCCAACAGAAAGCAATCTAACAGAGGCCATACATGTGTACTTATACTTAACATGTGTTCATATTACACATGCCGCTGCACATTCATTCTTAAGGACCTGAGAGTCAACAGTCCCTTCCTGTGGCCTCTCCAAGCCCGGCACTTAAAGATGGGGATGAAGGCCTCATCAAGGCCCGGGTGCCCCAGGACCCCCGCCTAATGACCTAGGCATAATCCATCCCCATGCATCTCAGGGCCTCTTCTCCTATTCCTCCCTGCTATGGGCCCCTGCTCTAGCTGGGTTACTTGGGCTAGTGGTCCTGCCTTTGCCCAGGCTGGGGCCTCTGCTGTGAAGACCCTCCCACCGTTTTCCCCAGTCCTAATCCTGCCCTGGAAGATCCAGTAGAAATCTGCCTCCTCTACTTGGAGGCTTTTCTGATCCCTCCAGTTCAGGAGAATCCTGCTTTGCTTTGGGCCCAGATTCAGAATGACAGGACTTTTGGGGACAGAAGGGACCTTGTCCTCTACACTGTGCTTGGAGACTGTTAGTGATGGGACGCTCCATATTCCACCATCTTTGGCGGCTCGACTCCTCTAAGAGGGGCCCCAAAGCCCTGAACACATCCTGGTGGACACTTGTTGGCCTGAGCCCTCCCTCCTCCCAATTCTGCTGGGCGGTGGACAGAGGCTCCCAGCTCTAGTGTGGCCTCCCCGGCCCATGGGGTGACCTCTTACCTTTGCAGTGTGCGTAGGGCATTGTAATGATGTAGTCTTCCCCTCTACTTAGAAATGTCAGCGTGGCTTTGCCATCGAGTAAGGCTGAGAGGGAATTTCCTGGAGCCACAAGGAAAGATGATGACAATGAGGTCACCAGCCAGCTAGACCCCTTCCAGAATCTGTCCCCCCAACCTCCTTCAAGAAATTCCTCTAAAACTGCTTTCTTATTGTCTGATCTCGCTATCTCTTATACTTGATGTTTCTTCCTTAAGGATCTGATTTCTCTCATCACACTCAATTTGGATCAGTGTACAACAATGGAAACAATGGAAAGACTGGCAAATTGTCTTCTGTGGGGGGTGGGGGAGGGAAGTTGGATTGGGGGAAAAATCGTAAAACAAAATAAATAAAATCTTAAAAAAAAAAGGAATTCCTCTAAATCGACTCTTTCTCTAATGACACAAGTGAGCTAAGTGTGATAGCCCCTTACTAGTGGGACAGTGGCTGCAATAAAACAACCCAGGAGGAGAAATCTTTAAACACCGCCCCTTCCCCCTCCTCCGGGACAAGAGACCCAGCCCTCCTTACCCCATTCCCTTCAGGGTTGAGTCTCTATCTACACTGACTGCACAAACCCCCTTCCTTTAGCCTCTCACAGGACTCACGAGTCCATCAAGAACACAAATGTAGATGGGGGTGCTGGAGAAACAGTTCCCACCCAACCTCAGCTTGGACTGGACGGCTGCTACAAAGTCTCGTCCCTGTATTTCTGGTCTGTGTCCCTTACTCCCTGAGTGCATGCATGTATGGACACACATGTAGACACGTGTGTGTAAGTATCCAGAGCATGTAGGAACCTGCCCTGACCTGCTAGAACTTTCCCAAACTGATTTTCCTGAAGTCTTGCAAATCGAATCATAAGCATCTTGAATGAAAAGGGAAACAGGAGACACAAACCGCCTGGAAATCTCCACTGAGCGCCATCCATTAAGAGTAACAAGTAGTAGGGGGGTTAGCACTACGTGTTGGCTGTAACTTCACAGGCAGCAGCCATCTAAGGAAGGAGCTGGGAACAACCCCCCAAGGGTTCGGATGATTCTACAGAGGCAGACAAAGGATGGCGAACAGTGCATGGGGGAACCCACCCCAGGAGGTCAATGGGGCTTGAAGGGCAGGCACGCAGCTCCCGGGGAGGTGACCGAGTCATCACACTATTGTCACAATCAGCTGAAGAACTGAGGGTAATTTGGCAGAAAGAAGACTGCAGCAGAGACCTGGGAGATGATCTCAGACATTCGTGGGAGAGGGCTTAGTTTTCTCCTGCTTGGTCCTGGAGGGCAGAGTCAGGTGCTACAGGTGGAGGTTATAGGGAGGCAGATTTATTAAAAAGTGCAATGGGGGTGCTGGGTCTCCCTCCTCGGGGGCTCTCAGCAAGTGCTGGAAATCTGTTCAGATATAAGCTAGATGTCATGATCTCTGAGGTTCCCTGGCCCCCAATGCCCCCTGATGGTTTGTCTTTCCCCTTTCCAGCCTTCAGTCCGTGGGACATGACTCAGTTGGCTGAAATGATGGCTAAAATTCCTTTCATTCTATAAGACTTCTATGATTCTGTTGCTTCAGCACAAGCAATGGAAATTGTCTTTGTTGATTCTCAAAGGATTTTTAAAATAAACAATCAGCAAATTTGGACAATTTTTGTCTTTTTTTTGGGGGGGAAGTATAAGAAATTATCTTTTTTTTTTTTTTGCAAGGCATTGGGGGTGTTAAGTGACTTGCCCAAAGTCACACAGCTAAGTATCCTGTTTCTGATCTCAAATTTGAACTCAGGTCCTCCTCACTCCAGGGCTCTATCCACTGGGCCACCTAGCTGCCCCTCATGAAAGTGTCTCAAAGAATATAGGAAAGGGGAGGAAGAACACCAATACCCAGCATTTATTGGGACCGAGAGTCAGGGAGCCTAGGTTCGGATCCTTGTTCTCCCATGTGCTGATGAGGTAACCTTGGGCAGCTCGGCCAAAAAGATGTCAGTACCATGGCCAGTTCTGCCCCCCACTCCCAGGTGGTAAGGAATGTAATCTGTAACCTCAAAATACTTTTTAACTAGGACTTGATTTTCTGTTTAATAGGATTTATCTCATGGTGTTATTTAATTTTGTATCATTTTTGGTCCTGTTCCCTCCACAGTGGTGTTTGGGGACAGAGGACCTGGGCTCAGATCTGTGGACATGGGCCATTCCCTTTCCACATCTGAACTTCAGTTTTCCCTTCTGCACAATGGGGACGTGGATTAGATGATCTTCCAGCTGTTAAACTGTGTGAGATTCCATAGCTAGACCCTGCTCACTGAGCACACTCCTTGAGGGTTGGGGTGAATCAAATACAATCCCTCTTAAAAAGAATGAATGCACAACGGAATAGGGGATGGTGGTGGGGTGGGGTAGAGAGGGGGGAACCCTCACTGACCCCATGAGCAATGGGCAGCAGCTACGTCTCAGCTCAATTACAAGCACTGATTCAATGTCCCATGGTGCTAGGAGAGGAGAGATGGAGGAAAGGCTCAGACCTGCCTCCCAAGACATGACCCAGCACTTGATTTGTTTTTCATGACTATACCTGTTTATTAAAAGGGAGGGATTCCTCCTGGGGAGAGGGGGAAGGCAGGCTGGTGGGGAGTGAGAGATGAGGGTGGGAAGCATTTCTATAGAGGAAAGACAGGGAGGTGGAGAAGGGGGCAAATGGAGACCATGTTTACTACCGGGTTCCCTTAATATTAATTCTTCTTCTCCTGATCCCCTCCTTCCCCACTGTACATGGCAGACATTCCACATTTCTGATCCAGTGAATGCTCTATCAGGGCATGGGACTTTAATGGTTGGTGAGTTCCCAACAAAACGGCAAACGAGAGTCCCCGGCCTCAATGAGCTTGCCATCTATTGCGGAGAATTAACCATGTGCACAGAAAAGTAAATGCAAAATTATTATTATGGAGAACAATAATTAAAGTCTGGACCCATGATTTAAATGATGAAGGGGATTGGTCTTCCCAGTATGGTGATTGACAAAAGCAAGTAATATTGAGAGATGGATGGTTGACTGGGTAAATTCTCCCCCTCCCCTGCCCTGGCCTTACCATAGAATTTGGACTTGGCCAGGATGCTCCCAGTGATGCAGAAGCCATCCTTCCTATTGCTTACATGGAAAGCAGACACAGGGGGATGATGGGAGACCTGTGAGGTAGAACAGAAATTGGGGTGAAAGTCTTTTTGAACCTTGGGGGCCTGGCTGGGCTCAGACCCAGGGCTCCACCTGATCTGGGAGCTTGGGGTCAAGTCTGCTTTTAGGTCATTCCAAGTCAGGGCCACATTCTGAAGCTCTGCCTTCATTCCTTCTCTGGAAGGCTTGGGAAAGATTTTCTCCTTCCCAGGTAACATGGTGGCCTCCAAGGTCTCTAGAAGCCTCTGCCTGGTCTCCCTTGCATTCCTCTTGTCATCACTCCTCCACTAGCTGTAAGCTGGACAGATACAGTTGAAGAATATCTTTGGACCTTGGTACTACTAACTGCCTTTCACATAGTAGGTGTTCAATGAATGGGAGCAAAGTGGGAGTCCTTTAACTATTCTCCCTTTCAGGTCATCTTTTACAAAACATCAATGACCCTGGGAGGCCCTTCCAGAAGCACACAAGGGTAGAGTGTTCCTACAAATTTCTGCTTCCAGAGAGGAGGGCCCAGGGCAGTCTGGGAGGGCAAGAAGGTTGTGCTGGCTGAAATTCTCTCAGCTCCCTCCCTGATTGGGCTAGGCTTGGGGAATCCTCTCTTCCTACTGGCAATTTTCCCCATAGCCTGGGCTATCAAGTTCTCCTGAACATTCTCTCAGCTTAACCCTGGGCAGCTATCTCAGCCACAAGGCCTAGACTGGCAAGGGTTATGGGGAGGGGAGAGAAAAACATAGTCACAGCCAGGGAGAAGAGTGTCTTCGATTGGTCCCTATTTTCAAAGCAGACAGTGAGAAATCCAAGGGCTGGACCCCACACTTCAGGTCTGGCAAACCTTGGGGGGCACTGTCCCTGGGCAGAGATTCTCTGCTTCCTCTTAGCACCAAAAGACAGACAGAAGTAGAGGGGTTGGCTCTTGGCACCCATTCACGGAATAGAATTAGAGGCCAATCTCCCTCAGGAAAATAAATCTCATTTTCAATGGGTCTGTGGCCTAAACTCTGTCTCATGGCCAGAGAGATTTGTCAGACAGTTCTGTGTGCGGACAGACTCCCTGAAGAGAGAAAGGAAGGCTCTGCTTGCCCAGACAAGGCCCAGACAAGAAAATCTTGTTGGGAAGCCATTCTTCCTTCAGCTGGGCTTTGAGGGTCACCCGCAGGACAGCCCTGAAGCCGGCTTCAGGGTCAAGCCACTTGAAGACTGGGGTGTTTAGGGGCAAGGTTAGGAGGGACTTGCCTGTTCAGCAATGTAGAAGGTATGGCTGTTGGTCTGTGGGTGGTACCAGCAGCAGCGAAAAGTCTCTCCAAGGATGGGATTGTAAGGCTTCTTAATTCCCTATTAGAGGAAAAGGAAGCTTTGTTTCAGAGAGTGCAGTTGGAGCTAGAGCCCACCCCCCCCCCAGCAGGCTCGAACTCAGGGTGCTCCATGAGCCCCCATTGCCAGCTTCACTTGTTGGCTGTAAGCTGGACAGATTCACCTAACTGCTTTTGATCCACTCCCTTATTTTGGATGAAGGCAAAAGATGCTAAAATCAGAGTTGAAGCTGGAAGGGGGGGCTGTGGCTCTCATCTTCTCCCTTCTCCGGAAGGGAACAGATGACCCACAAGACTTGACAATCACATGGGACAACGGTATTTTGGCTGTTAGCTCTACATTGATCTTTGCGTGAGTGGACTAAGAGGTGGAAGGGGTCAAAGTTCAATTCAAAGTTTTCCCCAGTGGGAAGGGGAGAATTCCGGATGCCCTCCTCTGTAGTCCCCAGGGCCCCTTGAGGGGTTTAAGGCTTTCTGCTAATGGGTCACCACATCAGGAAATGAGGAAAACATGTCACCTCCTAGTTTAATATACTCTAAGGGAGATAGCCTATCTCTCTCGTCCATGGGAGGATCCTCCTGTGTACTGGGGTCTAGTTTTGGAGTTGGGTTGGTGGGAAGATGGGGGGAGAAAATTGTAGTGGTATTGAGGGTCTTGGTTGTAACTGGATTGTCCTGATCATGAATCATGCGGTTCTTTTTACCTTTGGTTTCTTGTAGAAGCCAGACAGATACCATCGCACAACTTGCTTCATACGACTTAAGGGATCTTCTTCCAGGACAGCTCTGGCAAAAGAAGAAGGGAGAAGAAGAAACTCATTTAAATAGGAGAGGGGTTCCATGAGTTGTCCATTTCCCAGCCATCCCATGCATCCAGAACTGTGGGAATACCTCATTAATAGGGCTCTGGCCACTCTGCAGAGTCCATTGGCACAGTCCTGGCAGATGTACTCAGGTAAGGAAGCCAAACTCAATTAGAATGTGAAGGGGTCACTACCCACACAGAAAGACCTCTGCCAACAGAGGCAGAGTCAGAGTCAGAAAACCCCAGATCACCATTATCTATGCTCTACTGCAGAGTTGCCCAATTACACTTTCATCTGGTTTGGGCAGCACTTGGAGAACTGAGGGATTATTTCTGCAGATGGTGTTTTAACTCCTTTGGTATAGAGGATAGAATACTAGATTTGGGTTGAGGATATCCTGGAATGGAATCCCACCTCACATTCTTGCTAGCTAGGGAACTTTGGGCATGTCAAACCAGCTCATCATGCCTCACTTTCTTGGACATGATGGCCTTTCAGGCCCCTTCTGTCCCTAAATTTTTGGTCCTCTGATCAGTTTATGTAGCAAATATAGACTTTCCCATGAGCCTTCCCAACGGCTACCTGGTCCTGCTTGACTGTAACGGGTAGAACCAGGAGTAACTGGGTGAGTAGGTAGAGTCAGAGGAAGATTTAAGAAAATGCCAACAATGAGAGCTTGGTGCAACTGGAATGTTGATAATTTGGCTGACTGAAGGAAGATGGAATATGGAGACTGGAGAAGAGAAAATTCAGGGTGGGACATAAGAGTGGTATTAAATTATTATTTTTTAAAATTATATAAATATTTCATTTGTTTTCTAATTAGATAAAATAGTAGTTTCTACCAATCATTTTTTGGTAAGGTTTTGAATTTTACAATTCCTCCCCTTCCCTCCCTCCCACAGAAGGCAGTCTGATAATCTTTACATTATTTCCATGATATGCATAGATCAAAATTGCATGTGTCGAGAGAAAAAAACATATCCTTGAGGAAGAAATAAAATATTAGAGCTAGCAAATTTATGTAGTACATAAGATACTTTTTAAAAAAAACCGAAGGTGATAATCTTTGGTCTTTCCCTGGATACAGATAGTATTCTCCATCACAAATTCCCTAAAATTATGCCTGATTGTTGTACTGATGGAATGAGAGAGTCCATCAAGGTTGATCACCACCCCCATGCTGGTATTAGGGTGGAAATTGTTCTTCTGGTTCTGCTCATCTCGCTCAGCATCAGTTCATGCAAATCCCTCCAGGCTTCTCTGAATTCCCATCCCTCTTGGTTTCTAATAGAACCATAGTGTTCCACCACAGATATAAATGGTGTTGCATTATAAGGAGGGCTGTCCTGTGGAAGAATGATAGACTTCTTCCATTTGCTTCTGGATGGGAGAACTTGGAACAATGAGGAAAAACTGCCAAAGATAAAACTTAGATTTAAAATGACTAAGTTGCCTTAGGAGGTAGTTTGGTTCACCTCTTTGAAATCCTTTGAAGACTAGATAGCGACCTTTGAGGGGAGAGGTTGAGGAGATTATGGCTCAGAGATGTTGTCAAGCACAGATTCCTGGGTCACTCTACTGGAGACTTCCTTCTACACTGGTATCCAACAGCTTATGACTACCCTGTGAAGGGCATTCAGCAAGGTCTTTATCTACTTAATTGTACTCTATTGAGCTGCATGAGAGACTTGCTGAAATCCTTCCTTGTAACTGTCAGCCAATCAGATCCAATAAAACTGGTCTGGCCCAACCTGTTTTTGAGGAAGCCATGATACCTCTCTGTGATCAAGATTTTTTTCTCTAGATATTTCCTGTAGGGAACTCTGTAATTTTGCCAGCAATCAGCATTTTCTCTAGTCTCTAATTTTCCTTTTCCTTTCTTTGAAACCTGGTACAAAGATGACCTTTATCAGAACTGTCCAGCCACGGACTTAGGAGGCTAATGAGCTACAAGGTCTGCAAGCAGCGTGTCAGGAAAGCCCCTCAGGGATCTTAGGGTGGGTTACACATCCCACAATCTCTGAGCTGGATGGGACCTTGGAGTCTGAGTCCAACTGGGGCCTGAGTAAAACATCCCTCTACCACAGAGAAAGGCCCCAGTGGATGGGTGAGGTCATGGCAAAGGGTTCTTTCATGGCTGAGATTCTCTGCTCTCTTCAAAGTCCCATGGGACTAAGTGGAGAGGAGCATTAGTCCTAGTTAATCCATTAGACTTTGCTTTAGGCTGCCCACTAAATTGGAATCCCTGAGGCCCTCTGAGAACTGGCACTGTGTCTTTCCAACTTTATATTCCGTGCCTCCTCTCTGGCCACCAAGTGAATCACAGCTTTCTCTGCCCTTTTTCTCCATGTTTCCCCCGTTTTGTGGAGTGCCTCATCATCCTTTAAAGTTCACATCTAAAATTTGCTCCACTGAAAGGATCTTGACACTGGAGCTGGAAGTAGAGCTGGACTTTTACCCCAAGACTCTGGACGATACACATTTGCACTTTCTATCAGAGTAGAACACTGGGCTGGAGTCAGAAAGTCACATCTTCCCGAGTTCAAATCCAGCCTCAGACACTTTCTAACTGTATGACCTGGGCAAGTCATGTTGCCTTGGCTGCCTCAGTTTCCCCATCTACAAGGTGAACCGTTGAAGGAAATGGTAAACCACTCCAGACTCTTTGCCAAGAAAGCCCTAAATGGGGTTATGACACAACTGAAATGATCTAGCAACAATAACACCACCAAGCATAGGGTTCTGCATATCACAGGTGACTAATAAATGTTTGAAGACTAATTAGATTGACTTGAAACTTCAAAACTAATCCAATTCAAGTCCTCGGGCCCTTCCTACCCAGCCCATCCTACCTTTAAACCTCAGCCTTAGTTTTCTCCATTTTTCTGCAAACTGGTGAAATGGTCCTAGGTGCTGCTCCTCACCCATGATGCTTCATCCATCTCTCTCTCTTCTCTGGGAGCTTTTGCTGGCTATTCCCCACGCCATAGTTCTCTCCATCCTCATCTCTGTCTCCTAGCTTCCCCAGTTTCCTTCAAGTCCCAGCCCAAATCCCTCTTAAGGCTGGAGCCCTCCCTCTGGGATTGCCTCCATATTATCCCATCTGTGGTTTGTTGGTACATACTTGTTTGCATATCATCTCCCCATTAGAATGTGAGTTCCTTGTGGGCAGAGGCTGCCTTTCTATGTATCTCCAACCCACAGCATAGTGCTCAGTATACAGCAAGCATTTAATAAATGCTGGTTGATGACTAAAAATAGAACTTTCTTCTGGTGGATGACTAAAAATAGAACTTCCTGCTCTCATGTTTGTTGTAGGCTGGCCAGGTCCTCAGGGATGACTAGCTACAGACCTTCCACATCTTGAAAACTGTAGAAAATGGTGGCAGATTCCTGTGCCCCCTTACTTAGGGACATGTCCCTTTTGATTGCTCTTGTTCCAGATCAGTTCTTTCTCATACCCAGTAGTTTAGATGCTCACTCTGGACCATGCCCTATATGTGTTTAATGGTCTGAACGGTGGATCCGTGAAAACCACCAGCCCAGCTCCCTCTAGAATGTATGGGCATCTCAGTGCCTGAGCCCCCAGTGGCCTCCAGAGACAACGACACCTACAAACAGGCCAGAGAAGAGAGACCTTGAAGACTCCCACAGGCCTGGCAAGGAAATCTCCCTCAGCTTTCTTATATCTCTTGTCCATTTTCCCATGTAGCTTTGCAGATGGCACTCCTGTCTGATACATTAGACACCATTTTCTTCACCTCACCAGCATCCCAAACCCTCTGCTCAGTGACTGGGTGAGAGCCATTTCCCATTCCCGATTTACCTTCACCTTGCCTTGGTGGTTTCTGATTACTAGTTACTAAAAACAATCCTCCTTCATGCCCCCTCACAGAACTTTTGCTCCAGCCCTTGGTTAAAGACTGAGCCTCAGCCCTCAGTGCTTGGGCTGATACACTATACTCCACAAAGTCACAATCCACAGCCTGTGAGTTCCAGAATCTGAAATCTAAGAGCTTCCATTCTTGAACACCAATCTACCTAACCCACCAGATGACCGCTCAGACAAAAGAAGGCTAGAGAGAGGGAACAATGCTCCTTCCCACCTCACATCCACCCTCAGTTCATGCATAGCAGGAATTAAGAGCTTTGAGGGACCCCAAAGATCACTGAGCCCAACCCCCTAATTTCATTACTCCCCCCACAATCTCAAGGGAAGTGAATGGCAGAGGTGAGATTCAAACCTAGAGATTCTCCTATGAATCTAGGCTTTCCAGCCTCTCTGAGGTGGCTGTGACCTCCAAACATGTTGGAAAAGGGTTTTCCATGTCTTCAGGCTGGGATGCCTGGGTCAGGAAGCACACAGAGGTATAAGCCTCTGGGGCCTAGGACCCTTCTAGGCTCCACTGGGTCCCAAGGCCCAGATCCCAGATCCCATCCCTCCCATGCTTGAAAATCCTCTATCATCTTTGTGCTACCTCTGGGATAAAACCCAACTGGCTCATCCTGGGATCCTCTCTCCATCCAAGTGGGCTCCTCCCTATCTTTTTTTTTTAGTTTTTTTTAACAAGGCAATGGAGAGTTAAGTGACTTGCCCAAGGTCACACAGCTAGGCAATTATTAAGTGTCTGAGGTTGGATTTGAACTCAGGTCCTCCTGACTTCAGGGCCAGTGTCCTCCCTATCTTTGAAGCATTGTTTCACATCACTCTCAGCCCAGCTCAGTTCAGCATTTATTAAGCTATCGCTATGTGTGCAAGTCCCTGGGGTGGTGGCAAGAAAAACAAAACAAGGCAGAGTCTCTACTCCCATTGGAGGGTGACAAGAGGGGTATTCTTCTCCTGACTCAGGTCCCCAGAAACGTTACCTCGGCTGCAGGTCAAGTACCTTACTCACAAGCCCCCACCCATGTGTCCACTTTTACTAATTAGCCAGAACATCAGTGATTCAATAAGAAAAGTCGCAATTCCCCCAACTCCTGGGGGGACACTTCCTCCCTGCCCCAGACCTTGAGTTCCCTTCATGAATTATTGGTCCAATACACTAGCTTGTTTGTGGTTATCCAAAGGCAAGATGTCATCTTTTGTCTTGGAGCTTTCACAGCGCTCTCCTTCGCCTACCCCTGCCTGGAGCCTAGTCCCTCCAGGCCTCGGCCCCAGGACTGGGTTCAGCTCCGTTCTCTCTTGGGATGTGACTATAAGCTCCTTGAGGGTAAGGACTAGCATCCTCAGCATCCAGAACAACCCTGGGCCCCCAGAAGGTCCTAGGCCCTTGGACACTTACTGAGAGAGCAGGTCTGCATGATAGTAGTAGTCGGAGAGCTTGTTGAGGAAGGAGCGAGGTTCCAGGATGAATGTGGGCAGCACCACCCGGGACAGATCCATCCCTGGGCGCAGCTGCTTCAGGAGGATCCAGATGAGGCTCTTGTTTTCATCTGAGACAGTCTCAGTCTGTGATGACTCTCCTGTCTGAGAACAGAAGAGAAACTCCAGTCAAAGGGGCAGGAGTCAGAAGAGGAGGATGGACTGACTCTGGATTTTGCCAAAGGGGACACCCTCATTTCTGCAGGTGAGCCCTCAGGAAAGGGCTGGGTGGGACAAGAGGCCTCCCAGCTTCATGAGCTCCATGCCTCTGTCCATGGTAGAGGTGGTGCAGTGTATAAAGTCCTGGACCTTGGGTTAGGAAGACTTGACTTTATATTCTATCTCAGACCCATCATCTCAGTGTGCCTCTGTTTCCCTATCTGTAAAATGTGAATAATAATAGCAGCCACCTCCTAGGGGCATGGAGATTGAATGAGGGAACATATAGAAAATGTTTTTGCCAACTTTTAAGAGTTCTATGGTTGCCAGCTGTTATTACTGGAGCAAGACAGGAATGTTCAGGGCCATTGATCTAATAGATCTCTTAAATCAAAAACTTACTGACTACACAAAGGGCCTTTGAGGATAAGTGGGAATCCTTTGCCACAATAAGAGGGTGGCTGACATTGGAAAGTCCAGGGAGGGGGCAGCTAAGTGGCACAGCAGATAGAGCACCCGCCCTGGAGTAGGAGCACCTGAGTTCAAATCCGATCTCAGACACTTAATTATCTAGCTGTGTGACCTTGGGCAAGTCACTTAACCCAACTGTCTTGCAAATACCCCCCCCCAAAAAAAAACAAACAAAAAAGTCTAGGGAGAAGAAGCCCAGAGTCTGCCACATAGAAAGGTTTTAGTGGAAGCATTTAATAGACTTGCTGAAGGGACTTGAACCAGTCTAGTCAGTCACTCTCTGTAGACCTCCTCAGCCCAGAACTGCATCACTTCTAGGTCTGCAGGGTTTGAGCCTAGATCCAAATCAAATCACCAGAGGGCTAGAGTGAATGAGACTGGGGTTTTAGACGGCAGGGACCACATGGAACCAACACTGGAAAAGGAGGCAGTGTGGGGCTAGGGAGGTAATGGTTAAGAGCATAGGGTTGGGGTGGGGCTGGAGACTGGCTCTGCCACTCTCTGACTTGTGGCCTTGGGTGTGATCTTCCTTTGGCAAGGAGGGAATAGCAGAGTCCCTTGGGGGAAAGCCCACCCCCAAATCAAACCACAAGGGAAGGGCAGAATGATAATGGCAGCTGACACTTATGTAGAGCCTTAAGGTTTGTGAAAAGCTTTGGACTCCTGATTTCATTTAATCAGAGGCTACCAATCAAACAACCAACCAAGTCAAGGGAGTGTGGAGAGTGGAAATAAGCAGAGGCTTGGGATCGCCCTTTCCCCCAGAGCTTCTTTCTTTTGTGGTCGGTCATTTATATCTAAAAGTTTGGATGATATAGGACATGGTGTGAGGTGGGGGAGAGGAAGACTGGAAGCTGGGGTGGGGTCAGGAAAGACCTCACACAGAACCAAAGCTTGTGTTAAAGGAAGCCAGAGATGACTAGGGGGATGGAGAGCTGGACTGTTACCTATGAGGGACAGGATGAAGCCAATTTGGCTGGACTGTCCAGTTGGGAAAGGGGAGGAATGTGTGAGGAGGCTGGAGGTTGGGCCACACTTGTCACAAGCAGTGAGGTCTTAGGTTGAGCCTCTTGCCTGACACTGGCAGAAGGCTGGGACCAAGGATAAGTCCCTTTGCCTTCATCAGCCTCACTTTGCTCATCCAGAAAGTGAGGACAATCCCATCTCTCTCAGGGAGGTGGCCCTAAGACAGCGTGCCGACCATAGTCTAGGCCCAGACCTCCCTCTCCTACCTCCCCAAACTCCTCGTAGATCTGCTCGATGTATGTGGTCCCTTTTTTCTCCTGACTGAGCTCCCCGGGGGTCTCTGATTGGTCACTCTCACTGTCATTGGTCTTTCGACTGTTTTCTCTGGTGTCATTCTCTGACTCCTCGATGGTATCCTTTTCCGACCTGTCTGAAAAGGCATCGTTCTCCAGCTGGTGGTTCTCCAGGGAGGTCTCATTCAGTCTGAAACACAGAGGGAGGCCTCAGGTTCTCCATCAGAGGCCTGGGCCATGCTGCCTACCCCCAAGAAGCTCCTTCCATTGGCCAATGCACTCCTAGACCAGACTTGGGGGGGCCAACATTCTCTGGTCACAAAGACCTCCCTCTCTTCTGGCTTTGGGCAGAACAAAGGAGAAGAGGAGGAGAGCAGGCCTCACTTGTAAACAGTCATTTATAGACATGATATGAGCATGGGAACAGAATTCAGTCTTTGGAGGGACAGAGGGAGAAGAAATGCATCAGAGAGAGAGAGAGAGAGAGAGAGAGCACGAGCATTCCCTGCCTCCCCCAGATATACCCCATCCAACTTTTCTAGTAGAGTATGCTGGGTCTGAAAGATCTGAGTTCAGATCCTGTCTCAGCTACTAGCTGGGGGACCATGGATAAATCACTTCACTGGCCTCTGCCTCTGTTTGCTCCCATGTCAAATGAGGAGACTGGACTCAATGGCTTCTAAATACCCCTGCAGCCCTAAATCTAAGGTGCTGTGATCTTCTGTCATCCTCTGTCCCTCCCCTCCCCCCCACCATTCACATTGGTCTCATCCTTCAGGGATTCATACACAGGATTCATACTCAGCTGAGCTAAGGGGAAGGTCTGCCCCTTAGTCAACCTTGGGCCATTCCCCACAGTGGTGCCTCCAGTCACTAACCAAACACAGTACTTAGTGTCCCCTCTCCCCTCCAGCCAGGAGGCAGGGGCCCTGCTGTTTGGCTCCCTATCCTCAGCCCTTCAGTACTACCTTGGAAGCCTGAAGGCTAATGAAATCTTTTGTGTTCCTTATCTCAATGAAGTCTCCTCATGATGCTATGAGGCCATGTAACCCATGAGACAACAGAGGTTCAGAGCAAGGGTCAAGAGGCAGGCTTTGAAACAGGGAGAGCAGGAGGGCTTCTCTGGGATCAGCTCTCCCACCATATTTCAGGCTGGGGTTTCTGAGGCCTATGACTGAGTTTCTCATATCCTCCAAAGTAGGATTCTCGATTGAGGTATCTCAGGTGCCAGAAGTGGGGGAATACAGTATAGCACAAGAGGGGAAGGCTGGGGAAGACAAGTGGCTGTTGCTGAATCACTCAGGGAAGTCTAGTTGGCACAGACCCACTCTGTGGACAATGGAACCCACAACACAGACCCCTCTCCCCCTGTATTTACACCAGAGAATTTGACTCACACACCATTCAGAGAGGGCAGTGCTTGGGTAAAGTGAGGCACAAATGCAAGAAGAGAATGGGGGGGAAGCAACTGGTGTGGACAACAGTCTCTCCACCCCCCCGATGAGTCTCAAGCTGGCTCTCTTTCCTGCCCTGTCTGGCCTATGCTTACTGAAAGAGATCCTGGTCTGAGATGGTCCCACCATGCAGCAACCCATCCAGGGGAATCTGGGAGGAATCCAGCTGGCCAATCAGCTCTCCATCCTTCCCCTGTTTGGAGGCACTGAGTCGAAAGAGGCTGGAGCAGCGAAGGGCCAACTCCAGAGCATCCAGCCAGCAGCGGCCTGGGTGGGGAGAAAGAACAAGGGGGACTCAGGTGTCTATCCTGCTGGAAGGTTAATCACATGTTGTCCTAAACCTTGGTCAAACATCCCCAAGAAGGGTCTGATATCCAAGACACACTTTAAAACTTATCCTCAGTGGATAAGTGGTCAAAGTAACAAACAGGACTCAAAAAACTACCCCCCCAAACCAAACCCAAACAATCTCAAACTATTAGCAATTATATGGAAGACTAATTACAGGAAGAATCCAAATGGTCACAACTCTGAGGCTACAACATACCTAATGCATTGGGCAAAGATAATTCAAAATAGAAAGGGTCAGTGTAGGAGGGAGTCGGTATGGAAGGACAGGGTGGTTAACCCATTGTTGGTGGAGCTGTGAATTGGTTTAATCCTGAAGAAAGCAATTTGGAATTCTGTAGAAAGACTGATTAAAATAATTTCTTTAAAACATTAAAAGTGGTCTTACTGACCCAGAGACACCACTGCTAGGTACACACCCAAAGAGGTCAGGGTCAGAAAGACAGACACCATAAACACCCAAATACTGGTAGCAGCCCGTTTGGCGATCTGGAAGCAGAATTGGAGCTCACCGACTGGGGAATGGTTGAAGAAGCTGCAGAGCATGACTGGAGTGACATTATGTGCATTCTCTGGGGGGATACAGAGGGAGGCGATCTCTGTCCTCCAGCAGCCCGCGCCAGGGTGCCGGAGGGAACCATGAACAAAATGACTACGAAGAAGCTTTGGAAGACTTGGACCGACTGATGCAGCTCTGAGAAAGGAGCAAAGCCACAAGCTAGCTACAGCCACCGCAACAATGTAACGAGGAGGGACACAAGGAAACATTGTAGCGGGGAAACAGGGGAGGAGGGAGGGGCTGGGAGTGTGAAGGCCGGGCAGGGTGGCCTTTCCCGGGGGCCCGATTCCTTGGACCTCTCTCCCTTCTTTACAAGGGGCAGAGTGGGGAGAGAAGGAAGCTTTGGAAAATGGAGGGGATGTAAGAGCTGAAGGCAAAATGAAGATTTTATTGAAGGAAAGCTCTTTGAGGCCAGGGGCCAGCTTGTGTCTATGCCTAGCACTTGGCCGAGTCTGGAATCAATGATCATCAGTGTGTTAATGCTTAATGCTTTTTTCATTTATGAGTTAAAAAAAATAAAGTGTCTTCCTCACAGGAAGGACATACGGTTTTAATATGTAAATGAGAGAATATATATTTTCTATAAACTAAATACAAATATAAAACACACACACATACTCCCCCAATTATATATTATTAAGATGACTTATTTTAACATTTAGATTTTTTTTAAAGTTTAGAGTTCCAAATGTCCTTCCTGCTTCCCCGCTCCTTCCCTGAGATAGTAAGCATCACACAGAGGCTAGCCTTACAAAATCGAGTAAAACATTTCTGTATTAGCCATTTGAAACAAGCCTACCATGTGTCAGCATACTGCCCTAAGTGATACCATCTCTTTACAGCCTCACAACCACCCTGAGAAGCAAGTAGGTTATTATTATTCTGATTTTATAGTTGAGAAAATCGAGGCAGACGGTGGTTAAATGACTTCTCCAGGGTCAGAGGGTTAGCAGGGATAATTAGTCCTTTGACTGATCATCAACTCCAAGATCATATCACTTTGTTTCTTCCCCTCTCTCTCTCTGCCTCGGTTTTCTCCTTTGTCAAATGACAGTTTGGGATCAGGGGCTTTCCTTCCGAATTCTCATCTGGTGAGATCCTGGATGTTGAACTCTGAAGCAGCCTGGCTGTTTCCTCCAGGTTCTTCTGTTTGCAGGGGTCCCCTAGATCCTCTCTGCCCTCCCCCTCCCCTACTATGTTCTTGTTGGACACACATTCCTAGGAACCCAACCAGGGTCTGGTTGCTGTGGAGAGTGAGTCTGGTGGTCGGAGGGCTAAGGCAGCTGCCAATATTCCCACATTACTCCAAGAGCTGGGATGAGGGGTGGGGTGGTGGGGGAGAGGAGGGGAAATTTTTTTGATTGAGTCAGAAAAGTCATCATCTCAATTCATGTCAGGCCAATTTTTCAAAAGGGAAAGAAATGGCTTTTCAATCAATCAATCAATAAATTAACATTTATTAAGCACCTACAGTGTGCTTTGCACTTTGCTAAGACCTGGGGATCTAAAAAGAGGCAAGAGACAGGCCCTGCCCTCAAGGAGTTTATAATTAAATCATCTGGGAGACACCACAGGAATAAAGGACTAGGAAAATGGGAAACAATTATTGGGGAAGGCATTGGAATTGAGAAATCTTGGGAAGGCTGGCACTTATAGGAGCCAGGGGGGCCCTGGGACTGTTTGATTTGGGGTGCTGGACAAGGGAGAGGGACATCATTCTCTTTCTGTTAAGCAAGGTCACTTCCCCCTTATGGTTGTGCTATTCTTCAAACCACCACAGGAGGGTGCTGAGAGCAAAGTTATTTGCTTTGATTTTGGGGGGGGGGGGTGTGGATCCAAGAGTGACCTGAATAGGAGCAGAGACTCGGAGGCTGGGGGGCTTGGGTTCTAGAAATAGAAGGGGGCCCAGGGAGAGGCCTTGGAGTACATCTCATCATCTCATCCAACTCCCTTATGTTACAGGGGGGAAATTAAGGTCCAAAGAAAAGACCCAGAGATCGCCTTGTGAGGCCACATGATTTGGCGCTCTCTTCTCCAGGTCATTTGATTCTCTCAGGGAGGTCCAGGAAGAGCCACTAGGGGAGCATGGGCTATGTGGCCATGAAAGTGATGTCCATGAGGATGACCATTGGGGTCACCCCAGATAGTCCAAGTCCTGGGGGGAAGTACCTTGATGGACCTCATGTTCTTACATACTACCTAGAAAATGACCTGGTGGTTCTGGGTCTCTAGTCTAGAACCCACTGCTTGAATAGAGAAGCTGTTTAGTAAATGTTGGTTGACTGACCACCCGACCGACTCCTGCCCTCAAGTGTGAGATGCGGACAATTGGCAGCCCAGGAAACATGGCCCCCCTCTCTGCTGGGTTGGACCTGCCAGAAGCTGCTGGAAGGTAAGCCCCAGGAGAGCAGAGGCTGTTGTAGTTTTGGATCCATATGCAATGGCCCCGGGGCAGAAGGTGCTGGATTAATGCTTGTTGACTAACTGTAGGGTCTGGAGAGAGTGAGAGCCAGATAGCTGAGCCAACCACCCTTGTGGCCCTGGCAAGGCCTCAGTTTCCCTGTCTGCAAAATGATGAGGTTAAAGGACTATTACCTTTAATTTAGGGAAAAAACCCTGCTCTCTTATTGTCTGATCTTGCTACCTCTTATACCCTCTGTTTCTTCCTTAAGGATCTAATTTCTCTCTCATCACATTCAATTTGGATCATTGTGTACCATGGAAACAATGGAAAGACTGACAAATTGCCTTCTGTGGGGGGTGGGGGAGGGAAGTAAGATTAGGGGGGAAATTGTAAAACTCAAAATTAATAAAATGTTTAATTAAAAAAAATGATGAGCTTGAATTGCATTCTGTCAAGAGTCTGCCCTGGCTACAAAGTTGAAGGTGCTGAGGTGTTCAGAAGGCACTTAAATGCTTGTGGTGGTGGGGAAACTGAGTCAAGCCTGACCCGTGGAGAGCACCAACACCTAGTAGAATGGCTGCTGGGTGGTCCAGGGGCTGGATGTCTCAGGAGGGGAAGTCTGGGGTTTCCCAGATGAGGCTGGAGGGGCCCAGAGAGACTCCTGCTATGGTACAAGCTGGCACGACTGGGATGCTGAGAGGTGTGTCTGGCAGCGTTTTAAACCGACCCAGAAGGAAGTTAGGTGTAGGCAGGCCAGGGGACTTACCGTCAGACTCAGAGGGTGCCCTGAAGATCAGGTAGCTGCTGGGGAGGGGCTGGGTGATGGAGCCCACGTTCTCACCTTTTGGACCCTTTGGAAGCAGACACACAAAGCAGAGTGTGAAGGAGCTGAGGAGCCTGGCACCACCCCCTCCCATCATCTGAGGATCAGGTGGAGCCCTCGGTCTGTGGGAGGGACAGACCATAGTGGCATCTGGCCAAGCACCTCCCAAGCCTCCTGCTAGGGAGGCACCTAGCTGGACTTGCCTAGCACCCATGTCACCTGGAGGATAGTGAGACCCCTCAGACCTTGGCAGCTGGGTGGGACAGAGGACAGAGTTCTGGGTTGAGTTAGGAACACCTGTATCCAAGTGGACCTCAGGAACTAACTCACTGTCAGCTTTAGTTTATCACTTCATCTGTTTGCCTCGATTTCCTCAACTGTAAAGTGGGGCAAATAATAGCTTTGACCTCCCCAGGCAGTTGTGAGATCTGAGATGATCTTTACCAAGGGTCTAGCACAAGGTAGACACTGTATAAATGTAGCTATCATCATCATCATCCTCATCTACCCGGTGGTTGAGTGACTGTCCTGAGTCACTGTGGCATGGCTGCCACATGGAGGCCCTGCCAGCTGGGAGATTCTGGGATCTGCGAAGGCTGCTACTCCAGGGTCCAGGGGACTGACTGGGCATCAGTCAAATTGAGCTTCTGTTCAACCTTACATGCTGTGTGACCTTGGACAAGTTCCTGCCCCTCTCTGCTTCTGTTTCCTTCCCTGTAAAATGAAGGTGCTGACCTTGATGATCTCTAGGATCCCTTCCAGCTCAAGAGTCTATGAGAAGTGGCAGCTAGGTGGTGTAGTGGATAGAGCACCGGCCCTGGAGGACCTGAGTTCAAATATGGCCTCAGACACTTAATAATTGCCTAGCTGAGTGACCTTGGGCAAGTCACTTAACCCCATTGCCTTGCCAAAAAAAACCCCAAACCAACCCCCCCCCTGAAAAAATGTCTGAGAAGCTATAGGACCTGGCCTAGTGACGATGACTCCAGAAGGCTGTGCCAGGATCTCACCAGCCTTGAGGACCTTGTCTGCCTGGACACCCCATGTGGCCCCATCTTTGAGCTTCTTCGGGACAGGCTTGCACTCACCTTCATGGGAGCAGCTAGAGGTCACAGGAGGGAGACAGACTATGCCTAAGCTCACAGCAGGAGCCCCCAGAGGCTAGGATGAGCGTGCTTACTAGTGTGCTTGCCTACCCAGGAAGGATGGGGAGGCTCAAAGATGGGGCCAGGTGGGGGCACTTAGAAAAATAAGGTGTCAGCTCAAAGTTCTGCCCCCCAGAGTTGGGGAAACTGAGGCCCTTGGGAAGCCCTCGACTCATCAGTAGGAGGGTGCGGACGAGGTGGTTGCCTTGAATAGTCTCCTGCCCCTCAGAGTCTCAGGAGTGACCCAGCTGGGAGAGGAAGGTGAGGAGAAGGGGTGGATGGGGGACCAGAGGGGGGAGAGGAAGAGGAAGGTAAGGCAAGAGATTCGATTAAAGAGGCCCAAAAGGATGCATGGAGAGAATAAAGAGGAGAGAGGACTCAGAAACTCCTAGAATATCAGAGCTGAGGGGCAGCTGCCACAACAGAACAAGAAACATTAGAACGGGGTGGGGGGGGGCGGAGAATGTCAGAACCTGGAGGGAGCTCAGCAATTAGAATGGGAAGGAGAACACAGAATGCCTCAGAGCAGCTCCAGGGCTTAGGACAGCAGAGCGCTAGGGTCCTGTGCCCTGGGACCTCAGGCCCTCTTGTTGGGCCCTCCATTTGGAGGTCTGGTGCCAAAATGTTTTTCCCCAGGCCCTGACTTCCTCATGTCCACAGCACTCAGCTGCTGCCTAGTCCCTGGCCTCACCAGTCAGGATGAGGTGGGGACCTGGCTGACCTTAAGGCCCGAGGGGAAATCCTGGCCTTTGGAGTCCCCAGGGATGGAGACTAAGAATGGGAAGGGGACCAGGGGGTCTGTCTCCAACGAGACCCAGTTAAAAAGTGAGGGGAGGATGACAGTGGGGCAGCTGGAGGGTGGCCACCCTCCTGCTGAGAGATTAGGAGACAGGGACCCCTTCCCTGGAGGTTCTGCAGAACAGCTAGGGCAGCTAGGGGCCTGAGGGTAGTCTGTGCAGGCCCGCCACAGGCCTCCTGCCTCTCCAAGCCATTCTCCCCTTAGAGCCTTGAGAAGATCCAGGAGGGCTGGGTGGGAGGATTCCTTCCATTATACAGATGAGGAAACTGAGGCCTGACTATCCAATGAGCTCTCTCTTCCAGGGGCTCTCCCTCCTTCCCTTTTGGGGTTGTTTGGCCCCTACCCTCTGGCCAGACCTGCTTGGCCTTGGGTTTTAGACTCTGGCTGGTTGCCTGGGCCCGGGGATCTGGCTATCTCTCCCTGGCTGCTAGCCCCTCTTGGGGCCTTCCCCAGGGCCTTCCTTACCTTCACAGCCCAGATGGACTGGTCCAGGGGGTGAAAGAGCTTAAAACAGAAGCCGTCCTTCTTGGAGGGTCTCTCAATGAGCTCACAGGAATGGAGCAGGATGGTGCCCACCCACTGGCCCACTTTGGGCGTCTTGTACACCAGGAGCACCCCCGGCTTCAGAATGCACCAGAGCTTGGTCCAGCTCTTCAGAGTCCCCCGGATCTGAGCCATGGAAAGGAGGAAGAGGATCAGGGTGACATCTCCTCACGACCCCCATTATCATCCCATTATACAGATGAGGAAGCTGAGGCTCAGTGCGGCTTAAGGGCAATCCAGAAGAACTTCTCCCAACACTCTCCCTTGTCCTGATACTTCCTGATTCGTGCCCATGCTGTGCTATTTTTATTTTTATTTTTTTTAGGTTTTTGCAAGGCAAAGGGGGTTAAGTAGCTTGCCCAAGGCCACACAGCTAGGTCATTATTGAGTGTCTGAGACCGGATTTGAACCCAGGTCCTCTTGACTCCAGGGTCTGTGCTTTATCCACTGCACCACCTAGCCGCTCCATGTGTTATTTTTCTAGGCGATTAATGTATGCTTACTGAAGATGTGGATGATCTTTTTTTTTATACATGGGTCAGTTCTTATCTCTGGGGGTTTCCTATCACCTCCCAAGGAGAATTCTGCTCCTCTGCCAGGCCCTAGCCTTACCCATAATTAACCACCTCTAGATACTTAAGCTCCAGCCAAGTGGGATGTCTCTTCTCATTCCCCAGAGACAGCCTTGGCTTGCAGTGTTCCTTGGGCCTAGACTTGACCACCCCCTTCCCCCTTCCTTCTACCAATGCTGTCTCAGCTGTTAGAGTCCAGCTTGGATGCCACTTCTTCCAGGGAGCCCTCCCTGCTGCCCTCAGCCAGGAGTGGCCTTTTCTTTGGCCAAAGGGTTGAGCCTGGTTCTTCCTAACCCCCTTGGCACATCCTACCCAATGCCCAGTTCTCTGGATCAGGGTCTGACACCTTGACTGGCTGGAAGGTGCTGTCCCATCTGCCCATCCCCATTGGTGTCCTAACTCTGGGAGCCCCATGTTGGCTCATGGAGTAGCCCATTTGAGGGGGAGAGTGTTGTCCCTCCCCTTCCACAGCCCCTTCTCTCCCTTTCCCTTACTCCCAGAGCAGAGTAAGGTCCATTCTGTTTCAAATGACAAGCTAATGGCACCCAGCACCTGACTGAATTTCTTGGTGCCAGCAGAGGCAGCCTGGCTTGGGGGGGGCCTGTCCCCAGAAGGTTCTGGTGCCCCAGACTCTTGGAAGAACCCATTTAAATTATTTTGGAAGGGGGGAGCTAGGTGGCGCAGTGGATAGAGCAGCGGCTCTGGAGTCAGGAGGACCTGAGTTCAAATCTGACCTCAGACACTTAATAATGACCTAGGTGTGTGGCCTTGGGCAAGCCACTTAACCCCATTGCCTTGCAAAATAAATAAATAAATGAACAAATAAACAAACAAACAAACAAACAAATTATTTTGGGGTTGGGTCCTCAGGGGGTATCCTGGTCTCTACTAGCCCCCAAGTGACCACCACAGTGACATGGTGGCCCAACTTCCCTGGGGCTGGAGAGAGAGTGGACCTATGGCCCTCTTGATTGATCAGTGCTGACCACTCCCCTTCAGAAAGCCATAGCTATTTTGGCTGTTCCTCACAACTCTCCCACTCTCGTCTCTGGGTGGATTGGAGGGCGGCTGCAAGGCCCAGCCTGGTCCTCCTAAGCCATGATGTATAAGGCCCATGTGACTCCCATGAGAGGCCTTTCCTGATCCCCCCGCCCCAGCTGTCTCCCCTCTTTAGATTTAGTTTGTCTATCTCTTTTGATAAGAATGTAATCCCATTGAGGGCAGGGACCAGCTCAGTTTTCTTTATTAGGCAATTATTAAGAGTATGATGAAAGATTTGAACTCAGGTCCTCCTGATTCGAGGTGTTCTATCCTCTGTGCCACTGCTCAGTTTTCTCCTCCATAAAATGAGGGGCTTGGTCCAGAGGCCCTTGAAGTATCTCACCAAATCTTGGTCCTAAGAACCTGGGGCTGATGTCGAGAATCCCGTACCTTCAGCCAGTCAGCCATGATCACCACGCTGGGGTCCTTCAGCGCACTGAACAGCTGTTGGGTGGCCCGCTTCTTCTCCTGGCGGTAATTCCTCTTTTGGACCTAATGGGAGAGGAGGCTCAGGGTTAGTCATGTTAGGGTTTGGAGGGAAGAAAAGGGAGAAACGGGAGAGCTGATGAAGAGGAGAAAGTGGAAGAGAGGAAGAGGAGGAAGAAGCAAGAAAAGGAGTAAGGAAGGTGGAGAGATGGGGTCAAAGGGGGGGGACCCGCTTCAGGGGAGTCTCCCAGCCATCTGTCTCGGAACCCTAGTTTCACCCTTCCCCTCCCTTGGGGCTGATGTCAGAGGAAAGAATAGGGAGAGGCCTCAAGTGCCCAGAAAAGCCCCCCAGGAGCCCTCCCCCCCCCAAATTGCCTGGTCTCCCTTACCTTGAGAGTCTCTTTCTTGGTGACTTTGGCCGTTGGGGATAAGGATTCTCTGTCAGATCCATTGCAAAGCCTGTAGTCATTATTCTGTACAGAGGGGAGACACAGAGAGTGGTCAGAGCGTGAGGTGCCGCCAACCTCTGGGGACCTGGGCCCCTCCTTAGGAGGAAGTGGCCTCTGGGGCAGGATGGGCAGGGACATTCCTTTATCTTTTCCTGGCTTAAAAAATTGGTGGTTTTATTACTTGAAAACGAGAACTGGAAACAGTTCTGACAGCTCGGTTCCAACGGATTTCCCTGAAGTCCTCCTGCTGCTCTTTGCAGACACAAGGACACTATTTTAAGGCAGGACCGAAGGGTGGGGCTGCTTGATTTGGAACAAAAAGCCCCATGGAAGACGCAGACCCATTTGTCTCTGGATGTTGGGCCCCAGCTGGGCTCCATTAAATGACAAGGTAGAACTTCTGACCCCAATGCAGAGACCTTCTGGATCCTCCAACTTGGAGGAGGGACCTTCTGGATCCTGAGCACCATCGTCCTCATCTCTGCCACTGCAGCCATGGCCTCTGGCCTGGGGCTCTCATAGCTTCTTGCTTGTATCTCTTTTTTCTTTTAGGTCTTTTTTGCAAGGCAATAGGGTTAAGTGGCTTGCCCAAGGCCACACAGCTAGGTAATTATTAAGTGTCTGAGACTAGATTTGAACTCAGGGACTCCTGACTCCAGGGCTAGTGCTTTATCCACTGTGCCACCTAGCTGCCCCTTCTTGCCTGTATTTCTCAAAGGATGGGAACAATGGCCAGGATCTAGATTTTTCTCATGTTTGATCTGTGAGCAGAAAGGGCTTTCCGAATGACAGTATCTTTGGGCTAGAAGGGGTTGCTTCCTTACCCAATGGAGGCATTTTCTGCAGAGCAGGGGTGGTGAATATCTGTGGAGAAATCTTTTGGCCTGGTGCTGCCATGCCACCACATGCAGGACTCAAAATTCCATACATCTAGGAGCTTTTTAGGGGTGAATTAGTTCAATGTTTAGCAGGCTCATTTTTAAATTGATAATTTTGTCCAGTCCAAAAATGATGGTATCAAAATCCAAATGGCCTTTTTAAACTAAGTATTACGTGTCTGAGACTGGATTTGAATGCAGGTCCTCTTGACTCTAGGAACAGTGCTCTATCCACTGCACCATCTGGCTGCCCCAAAATGCTCTTTGGCAGAAAAAAAGGTTGCTCATCCCTGCTCTAGAGGGACTGCCCAGCCTTGACTTGAGGACTTCCCATGACAGGGAGCTCACTACTTCTCTCCCAAGGTTTCTGTTGCTCAGGCAGCATGCCACCACCTGCCCCTGATCCTCCACTCTTTCTCTGGCTGCTACATCACTCGTGCTCCATGTGGCCCATCCATGGTGTGTCCAACCCAGGAACCGGGACATCCTGCCCCCCCACATCCTCCACCCCCCCATACACCACCTATACACATATACACATACCACCCCCACACACCCTACATACACTCCCCCCTCACATATACCACACCCACATTGCAACTCCATCTGGGGAGACTTATTCAGCACATCCCATGCCCTTGGCCTAGGTGTTTGGAGAAGGGGGCAGCCTGAGAGCTCTGAGCTTGGCTGGCAAAGAGTCGGAGACAAAGGCAGCACCAGGCTGGGGGCTGAAGCTCCCAGTACTGGAGGCGGCTGGAGCCAAGTAAATGACGCCAGGCTCCTGAGGCCCAGCCCAAACCTGGCACTCTGTCGGTGAATCACGGCTCAGGTGGCTAGGGAGGGGAGGAGGAGGAGGAGGAGGAGATGCCAGTCTGCCAGAGACATTGAGGGCCTCCACCTCCCCCAAGCAGTGACTGCAGAAGCTGACCCAGGAGAGTGATAAGAAGGGAAGAAAGGCTGAAGAGAGGGAAGGAGAGGTGTGGGGGATGAAGGAAAGTGAAGGGCAGGGGGCTAGAAAGGAGGCGATGGAGGGAGTGAGGAAAGACAAAAGAAAGGGAGAAAAAAGGAGGGAGTGAGGGAGAGAACGGAGTGAAGGAGAACAGAAGGGACAAACGAGAGAGGGGAACAAAGGGAAAGAGGGAGGCAATAAAGGAAAGAAAAAAAGGCAAGGAGTATAAGGAGAGGGAGGGAGAGAAGTGGACAAGGAAGGAGATGGGAAAAGAAGGGGTAGATGTGGACAGCTCCACCCAGTCCACAGAGCCTTGCATCATCTGGAGGGTCTTGCCCCAGGACCTGGGCCCTCCCAGCTGGGTTAGTCATTTCCTATAGCTGGGTTACACAAAACTCTACCCCCCCCACCTGATTCACAATCTCACATATGCTTCCTAACTACTGTATGAGGCCCTGGGTCTGGCTCCATAGGTAAGGGAGGGCCCGGCTTCTGCCCCTCTAGGGGGTGGGAGGAGGGGAGAACATACACACACAGAGCTCGGCCACCTACTTCTTGTGTGACTTTGGACAAGTCCCTTCCCTCTCCAGGCCTCCATTTCTCCCTCTGTTAAGCTGAGGGTTGGTCCATCCAAGCTCTGCAGCCTCTGCCCTGCTCTAGCCTGGCTTTGTGGCTCCATGAGCCTAGAGTGACCATCTCTGCCTGGCTCAAAAGCCACAGGGTCCCAGTCACCCTGTTGGGCCCCACTCTGCTCTCAGTGCACGAAGGGGTAACCTGGGTTTGAAGCCCCTGGGCTGGGTGGGCTCCGAGATCTGTGTCTCCTCAGGATGGGGTCTGGAGGCATCCAGGAGCCCTTTCCCAACAAGGCTCCTGGCTGCCCCCTTCTGTCTCCCATCCCGGCTTCCTCTAGGTGATGGGAGCCAGCTGGAGTCAAGGACGAACAAAACATCCTCTCTGACTGAAAGCCTGAACTCAACCAAGCCTCCACGTTTCCCAGACTTGCTGATAAGGAACCTAGGAGAGCTTGGCATCGCTGTCCTTTGAGGGGGACACAGGTCACGTGAGGTGATTCCTCCCAGCTTGGTCCTCCCTGCTCCACATCCTAAGGTCATGGCCATGACTAGCTTTGGGTTAAGGCCTCTTCTGGTTCTGATGGTCCATGTTCCAAGGTCCCTCCCAGCTTGACTTTCCATGTTCTAAGGTCCCCCCAGATTGGACCACTCCTGTTTGAAAGGAAGGCCGTCTCCACTCTGACATTCTCTAATCTCTAGTTTTTTGGTTTTTTGTTTTTGTTTGTTTTTAGTTTTTTCAAGGCAAATGGGGTTAAGTGGCTTGGCCAAGGCCACACAGCTAGGTCATTATTAAGTGTCTGAGGCTAGATTTGAACTCAGGTCCTCCTGACTCCAGGGCTGGTGCTCCATCCACTGTGCCACCTAGCCACCCCTAGTCTCTAGTTTTTCCTAAGCCCTCTCCACCCCCAAGCTGTGATGTTCTGAGCTTGGTCTCCCCCCTTCCCCTAAAGACAGTTGCTAAGGTGCCAGAGGCAAGGTTGACTCAGAAGGCGACTCACAAGCTCTGGGCTTCCCGATTCTGTCTAGAACTGGCAGGTGCGTCAGAGAACCCCCAATGGCCCCACGTTGTAGAAGGGGACCCTGAGGCTGAGAGGAGGGAAGTTCCCAAGGTCCTTCACACCAACAGACTTCAGCAGCCCTGTGAGCTAGGCAGGCCCAGGAGTACCATCCCTTTGACTTGGGACAAGGGGAGGGTCAGATCCCAGGGTCCCGGCTCCCAATTATGGGGAGCTGACAAGCTCTCTTGCCCCTGGCCCTCTCTCATCCTAGTCCCATCCCCTGACTCACTGGGGCTGCCTGTCCTCTCCATTCTCAAGAGAGTCTGACTGGGTCCCCTTCCCTGCAGCTGGGTCAGTCCTTTAGGAGTCAGTAAGCCAGGCCAGCTCTGGGTCCATCCCTGAATGTTGGTGGGATGGGGTTTGGGGGCTTCTGACAGCCTTGAGATTCTGGGGCCTGTTGCCTCTCTGTGATCGCCCCTCCCCCATCTGCCATCTGGCTAGTTTTGGGTGAGTTGTGGCCGCAGGCTTGGTCAGGGCCTTACCTGAAGGGCTCTGCTCATGGACACCGGGGTCTGAGGTACTTCGTCCTTCAACAGGGGCACCCCATTGCTGCCTTCCATGTCTTTTCCTGCAACACAGCAGCAGTGAGCGAAGGAGCCGTGTTCTTGGATAGAGGAGGTCTCCCCCATTCCCCCTTTCCTCTTCCTCTCCTCTCAGCCAGGCAGGTACTCACATTGCCCATTAGTGGGGAATCTTGGGGAAGGAATTAGGACTCGAACCCAGGGCTCTTGCCTCCCAGACCAGGGCCACCCCTCTATGCCTCTGGCCTTAAGCCACTTGAATTCTCATCCTATCATTGTTGCTGTCACAGCTGTACCCATAGCTGAACATTCCATGAACCAGCTTCATTACCCCCATTTGACAGAGCAGTAAACTAAGGCAGCTTTGAAGTATCGCAGTCAGGATTTGGATCCAAGTCTTCCCAACTCTATGCCCATTGGGAATTGCCCTTGGGCATCAGAGATGATTTACTGATAATCAGAGATTTACTCATTTACAACTTGGTCTGACTCAGTGAATCATTCAAAGGCAGAGGGGAAGAGAGTGTGTGTGTGTGTGTGTGTGGGTGTGTGAGAATATGTGTGTGTGTGTGTGTGTGTGAAAGAGAACATGTGGAAGGAGCTCATTTCTGGTTCCTTCCTTCCCACAGACAGGCATTTCCTAAAGGCCTCCTGCACTGGGGACCCAGAGGCCTGTGGCCATCCACTGTGAATGAAGCGTAGCTGCTCTGCCCAAGATCATCACTGAGTCAGGATTCACATCTAGCTGGACCTTAAGATCCTCCTCTGTCAAAGACAGGATGGGACCCGATGACTTCTCAGGTCCCTTCCATCTCTGGGTCTGAGACTATGACACTGGATAGAAGTGCTTCCTGAACCCCAAATCCCATTTCTTTAAAATGAGAGACTAGACTACATGGCCTCTCAGGTCTGACCATGGAGCTTTAGAGCTACGATCCAATGAGGGTGATGCTCTCAGTGAACATAGGCAGATCGTGTTTCTCTTAGCACCTCAGTTTCCTCTTTAAGTCAGAGAGATAATGCATAATGGAGTGACTAGGGCACTGTGTTTGAAATTAGGAAAGTCTAGCTTTGAATTCCAATTTGGATACTGAAAAGTTGTATCACCCTGGGCAAGTCACTCACACCTGCCTCAGGTCCTCTAATCTGTAAAATGAAGGGGGGTAAACTTGATGGTGGCAACACCTCCCTTCCTTTTTTGGATTGTGAACCTCCACACTTTTGAGAGAGATGTCACTGAACTGGCACCAGAACCCGAGGTCTCTGGTACTTCATCCTGGGGCTCTTCCCCTCAGTAGCCATGTGTGTGTGTGTGTGTGTGTGTGTGTGTGTGTGTGTGTGTGTATGCTCTGTTCCCCCCCCCCCCCCGGTGGTGGGAGGCCGTGTCCTCCCACTCCCCCCTTGGATGATCCTGTGTCTTCCCGGCTAGGACTGACCTGGGCTGAGAGGATAGATCTCATGGTCTCCACTGAAGAACAGGTTCCTGGTCAGTTTCCGAGGGTCAATCTTCTGAGGGGTGGAGGAAGGTGGGCAGAGGGAAAACCTGCGCCGGAGGAAGTTCTCCTCCTTCATGGCGTGAGTTGTGGGGGTTCTCTGAAATGAAACAACACAGCAGTTCATATCGAGGGCAGGAAACCTAGAGGAAGTTCTTGTGCTTTCTGAATCCAAGCTCCCAGAACCTGATATCCCTAGAATCTCACATGGCCAGAAAGAACTTGGGCTTTCCCACAGAGAAAGAAAGAGAAGCGGACAAGGCCTCGAGTGGCTTCTAGGGGCAAAAAGCTCCATTCAGTTGGGAACGCATCCAACCCAGCCCCCTATGCTATATCCAACTCCAGGATGGGAGAGCTGGGACTTGTGCTCCCCATGGTCACCCCGGAGGTCCTGTGAGATTTGGAGATGTCTGTTGGATCCAAGAAAAATTGAATTTCCTACAAGAGACTACAAAGAGATCTTTATTGTATTTTAATGTACTTTTAATGTTCCCCAAATCTGCACATAGTTAGCCACATAACTTCTGATCAGCCTACACCCTGACTATGACAAGATGCTTAACCTCATTAAGAGCAAGTCATGACCTCTGTGGGGGGCCCCAACACACCACAATCAAAACTTCCTGAGAAGATATAAACCAGAGAAAAATTCTCACTGGACCTCTGATGTGTCTGCAGAGAAGGTGGCTCAGCAAGTCTCTTCACGGGCCTGCTGGTCCACCTTCATAGTTCCTGTCTCGACAAAAGTGCTAAGGAAGAAGGCTGGACTTACTTTAATTACTTTTGGGGGAGAAGATGCAGAGAACCTACATGTGTCTCCCAGTAGCTGCCCATGGCTGTCTCATGGACCCTGTCAGATCCTGCTACCTTCCCTCAGCCACCCAGGTCTCCTCCCCTGCCCACTCCCCTTGGACCTTTCTTTTTCTCTATGCTCCCTATCCCTGAGTCTTCTAGATTCTACACCTAAGATGCATCACAGTCAACATTCAATCAAAAAAAAAATTAAGAGCTTATTCTAAAGAAGAGATAGAAAGAGAAATTCCATTCAAATTAACTGTAGATAATATAAACTATTTGGCAATCTACCTCTCAAGGTAAACCAAGAAACTATACGAACACAAAACACTTTTCATACAAATAAAGTCAGACCTAAACAACTAGAAAAAAGTCAATTGCTCATGGTTATACTGAGCTAATATAATAATGAAAATGATCATTTTACCTAAATTAAATTATTCAGGGTTATACTAATCAAACTACCAAAAATTATTTTACAGGGCTAGGAAAAATAGTAACAAATTCATCTGGAGGGGAAAAAGGTCAAGAAAATCAATGAAATTAATGGAAAAAATGCAAAGGCAGGTGACTTAAAAACTGCTGGATAACTGGAAGATAGTATGGCAGAAACTAGGCATAGACCCATATTCCACACTCCATACTAAAATAAAAGTCAAAGTGGGTACAAAATTTAGACATAAAGGTTGATAGAGAATTTAGGAGAACAAGAAATAAGTCTGTCAGATCTATGGAACAGGGAGAAGTTTATGACCAAAGAAAATAGAGAACATAATACATTGCAAAATATATAATTTCAATAAATTAAAAAAGTTTTTGCACAAACAAAACCAATGTAACCACAATTAGAAAGAATGCAGCAAGATGGGAAAGGTGTTACAGTGTTTCTGATACAGGACTCATTTCTAATATATACAATGAAAAATGATTGAAATTTATAAGGATACAAGTCATTCTTCATGTGATAAATGATCAAAGGATGTGACTAGATAGCTTTCAGATGAAGAAATTAAAACTATCTAGAGTCATGAAAAAATGCTCCAAATCATTGATTAAAGAAATACAAGTCAAAACAATTTTGAGGCATCACCTATCAAATTGACTAAAATGACAAAAAACAAGGAAAATGACCAATGTTGAAAAATAAGGACACTAATGCACCATTGGTGGAGTTATGAACTGATCCAACCATTCTGTAGAACAATTTGGAACTCTGCCCAAAAAGCAATAAAACTGTGTGTACACTTTGATCCAGCAAAACCACCTCTAGTGTGTATCCCAGAGAGAGCATAAAAATGGAGAAAAGACCCACATGTACAAGAATATTTCTTTGGTGGCAAAGAATTGGAAATTAAGGGGATGCCCATCAACTGGGGAATGGCTGAACAAGTTATGGTATAGGAATGTTATGGAGTACTATTGTTCTGAAAGAAATCATGAGTGGCCAGACTTTAGAGATGCACAGAAAGACCTGCATGAACCGATGCTGAGTGAAGTAAGTGGAACCAAGAGGTTATCCACATCAACAACATTGTGAGATCATCAATTAGGATAGATGTAGCTCCTTTCAGCAGGTCAGTGAAAAAAGACAATCCTGAAAAGCCTGTAATGGAAAATTCCATCCATATCCAGAAAGGGCTCTATGTAGCCTGAATTCAGACCAAAACATACTATGTTCACTTTTTAAAACTTGTGTGGTGGTTTTCCTTTCTTATTGCTTTTCCCCCTTAATTCTAAATCTTCTTTCATAACATGACTAATATGGAAATATTTTAAACACAATTGTACACATACAACAGATTGCTGCCATGGGGAAGGAGGTGAGAAGCTTGCAAAAAGATAAATGTTGAAAACCATCTTTGTGTGTAATTGAGAAAAAAATTGTTTGGAATCATTTTTTTAAAAAAAGATCTTAATATCTGCTTCCTCCTTCCCATTCTCCATCATCCCCACCGTGAATCCAGGTCTTCCTGCTTCAGTCAATCTGAACTGGAGGACTCCTCTTCCTAAAAGCATTTTCACCTTTAGTTTGCTTGTTCCAAAGCTGCCAAGAGCTTCTTCTGCAATTTCTCCAGCTCAGCCCCCATTGTTGGGGTCCTTCTATCAGTCTAACCCTCCATTCAGTCCTGTTTGCTTTGATCCGCACTCTGCTTGGAAGCCACGGTGGACATTCCAGGTGTCATACTCAGGGCTGGGATATAGAGATGGAAACTTAGATGGTGCCTTGAGGAGGTTACTGAGGGATTCAGGACTCCTATGCAAATCAAGTGTGAAGGGGGCAAGGAGAGGGCCAGCTCCCAGAAAATCAAAGAAGGGAGTTTTCACCTTCTTCCCTCCATCCCATTTCCTCTAGGCCAGTCAGTGCCCTGCCTGAACCATGCTCCTGGTACCAGAGGCTTCTCCATTCATTAAGCTCTGACTTTTCTATCTTCTCCAAATCCCACCAATTCTTCAAGGTCCACTTACAAGTCATTCTCCCCTCCAAGAAGCCACCCACACATCAGCAGGGACCGAATTCTTCTTCTCAGTCTCCCCCAGGCTAGCCAAGTCAAGGGTGGATTGGGTAGGTAATACAATAAGGCCCAGGAGAAAATTGTGTCAATCAACCCAGACTGAGTCTGAATGTGGCAAAATCAATGTGGGAAACCACGATCTGAACCACTGTAGGGCATGACATCAGAAAAGCATCAGTGTTGAAGAGGAACATTAGCCCCAGTTGGCATATTCCAGATGGTGGAATGAGGCCCATGCTGGGAATCATGCAGCTACAGAGTGGTAAATGAAAGAAGCTCCCTAATTGTTGGAGTTATGGCAAATCGGAACAGATTTACATTTCTATAAGGGAGTGAGCTCCCCATCACTAGCAGTCTTCAAGCAGAAGCTTTGTACTGAAGACTCAAAATCAACTAGGCTAGGTGATTAATACATTAAATATGAAATACCTACTATGTGTTAAATAGCTACCACTTATAACACAAGTATGCTCTTTGCTAGGGGAAATGTCATGGACCAGAGGGTCTCTAGGACACTGACCAGGAAAGATGATGTAAAAAGTAAGGGTCTGAGGGAGGGCTTCTGACCTGTTCTACGTCTTCCTTATGAGAGTAGGAGAAGCTTGGTTTAGGCTGAGCAGGTCATACCATCAGAGTCCAGCTGAGAAGGATGCCCCACACCTAGGCCACAGCCCCTGCTGGCTTTATTGCTGATCCTTTGATAGAGGTTGGTTTGTCACATGGAGCACCTTAGGGACCACACGTGGCTCTGAGGGGTGAGAGCTAGAGCTAGAGAAGTCATCATCCTCAAAGACCCCCCAGGCTCTCCCAAGCTGGTACTCTATGATGATCATGAGCTCCTCCCTCAGTCCACAATGGGAAGAACCTTGAAAGGCATGAGAAGAGAGGAGTCCTTGCTCTAGGCCAGACCTTGCTCTGTAACCCACTGGGCCATCACATCCTCTCACTAGGCCTTGGTTTCCCCATCTGGGAAAGGAAAGAATTTTTTAACATCTATCCCCCACACCTGCACCTGGCTCCATGTTTTCCAAAGTGCCCTCACATCAATTCTTTCATCATGTGCCCAACAACCCTGAAAAGGAGGCAGGGCAGGTAGGGGTCATTATTCCTATTTAGCAGATGAGCAAATTGGGGCCCTCTGAGGGAAGATGGCCTTTGGCCAAGGCAAAGACCAATGGACTTAATGGGGAAAAAAATAAAAGTCCTGCACTTGGGTTTAAAAAGCCAAGTTTCACTAGGTCAGGATATGGGGTAGTGAGCTTACTGTTTTTGGAAAGAAGCTCTGGGGGTTTTAGGGGATTGTCCAGTCCAACAAAATCAACAATAATGCAATAGGGTAGTCCAGAAAAGAACATGAGAGCTTAAACCATAGGCTGTGCAAGTCCAGGAAGGGCAGAATCCTCTGCCCTAGGTCCAAGTCTTGGTGTCTTTGTTTTCTTTTTTAGGAAGGACATCGATGAGCTGAAGACCATCCAGAGGAGGGAGATAAGAATGGGGAAGGATTATGAGTCTGCTTCATGAGACCCAGGTAAGGGCAAGGGTATTTCTCAACTGGAGAAGAGAAAGCTAAGGGTGGGTAGTGGTGGTGGTGGATTAAGTATCTCGTGGTCTGTCAGGTGGAAGAGGGATCTTTAAGATGGTTATACTGCTTGACCCAACAGGGTGAGGGGAATGGCAGAGAGTCAGATTTTGGCTTGATGGAGAGATCGACATCCTAACAATGAGAGTGAACGATGCCCAAGTGAGCTGGGCAGCTTCACTGGAGGTCTTCTGGCAGAGATTGGTGATCTATTTGTTGGGTAGATCATGGCAGGAATTCTTGTTCAGGCATTGGAATTGGGCGGGTCCCTCCAGCTTCTCCAGCATTTGGAGACTGCCTCTCCTCATTGCTTGCATCATCAACATGATTGAGGGCTGATGGACCCAGATCCATGAATATGTGGAAAGGTGACCCTGTGTGGGCTGAGCAAAAAGGGCCAGTAACTGGTCCAAGTCCAGGTCCTGGGCCTGCTTCATCTCCTTCCAGGTCTATCCACCCATCCTTCAGGGCTAACGCCAAAAGTCTCTTGACTCTCCATTTAGCATGGAGGAAGAGAAGCTAGAGGTGGCTCTAGATTCTCCGGGGCCCTCCTCAGGCTCCTGGTGCCAGTGTGACTTTCTACCTCTTTGTGACATTATCCCATCCACTGCCAGCTCCTTTGTTATCAGCTGCTTTGTGATATTCTGGGATCCCGGGCTCTGCTGTCATCCTCTCCACTGGGCTGGCAGCCCAGCAGCTATTGGAAAAAGAAGGTGTGTGGTTCCAATTTCCTCCTTTCATGGAGGAGGTGAAGGAAGAGAGGGTCCAGGCTCTGGGTAGACAGGTGATGCTGTTGACTCAGAGGGGTGGACTGGGGAGACTGGGCAGCTCCCAGCTTTGAGGGGCAGCGGCCAGCTCCGCTGGCAGGTCTGAAGTGGTAGGAATTCTCAGATCATGAAGCATAATCCTGTACCTTCCCAAGACAAAGGGCATTGCACACTCGCCTGCTGGATGGCCCTGCTCTCCATTGCAGATGATGGAGATTGGATGCTCATTTTCCACAGTATGAAGTGGTTGGGGCCACTGAGGCAGTGGCACAGAACCAGCCCTGGATTTAGGGCCAAAAGACACAAGTTCAAATATTGGCTTTGCTACTCCTCCTCCCAGAAATAAGGAAATGGACTAAGATGGGTTCTGAGAATCTAAATCATCTGAATTGTTTCTATCCCCACTGAGGCATGACCCTTTCTTTAGTGCCTTTGCATGGAGAAGGTCCTCATATACTGTGGAAAGGAACAGAGGGAAGGATAAAGGTATGGAAGAAGAAAGAAGGGAGAAGGGAGGGAGGGAAGAAAGGAAGAAAAAAGGGAGAGGGAGGGTAGGGAGGGAAAAGAGAGGGAAGAGAGAAGGTAGGGAAAAAAGCAAGGTGAGGGAGGGAGGGAAGGAAAGGGAGGGAGGGAAGGAAAGGGAGAAGGGAGGGAGGGAAGAAAGGAAGAAGGAAGGGAAAAAAGGAAGGAAAAGTAGAAAGGGAGAGGAGGAGGAGGGAGGAAAAAAGAAAGGAAGGAATGAAGAAAAGGAAGAAAGAAGGCAGAAAAGGAAAGAGGGAGGGCCATTATGGCAAGAGCTGAGCCTACCTGCAGCCCAGTCTAGATGAGAAATGATTGAAGCTGGTCAACCGAGGCTCATCTCTGGTCACAGACAAGATAGCATTTGACCAATGGCCTTCTTCAAAGTTGGGGGATGGGCCCTTTTGGCCCTCTCCAGTTGCCCCTTGATCATATTTTGCCCAGGTCCCATTTCTCTTTCAACTCCTGGCCAATCCAAAGGGAAAAGGGTAGCTGAGGTCATAATGGTGAGCCCCAGAGACAGAACTAACCCTTTGGGGCTGGTTGTGCAGAGGTGGAGGCTGAGCAAGGAAGCTTGGGTTCCAGTTCTGATTGGCTGGATGACAATCTATGGGACCCTTAGGTTACAGTTCCCTCCCTGGGATCATTTTCCTATTGGACAAGACTATGGCCTCCAGAAGCCCTCCCAGCTAGGTTATTCTGTGGTCCCGAGAGGGAGGGAAGAGCTGGGGGGCAGGTGTGGGGAGGGGGGACCTGCTGACTGTGAGCTGACTCAGGAGGGCTGAAAAGGCAGGAGTCTGGGGCAGGATAGGGGCTGGGGACTGGGGTTTGGAAGAGATGAGGGACAAAGGAACCTGTAAGGGACAGCCAAGGGGGAGGGATGATGAGGTGGACAGGAGAGGAGAGGGGAGTGGGAGGGGGGCGAGGTCAAGCTTGGGCTTGGGGAATCATGGGATGAAGAGGGAAACAGGAGGAAGAAATCAGAGTGAGCAAGAGGAAACATGGTGAAGAGGTAGATGAGCATATGTGCGAGTGTGTGTGCACGTGTGGCCCTGCCTCAGAAGAGGGGGCTGCCTGGGTGTAGCGAGGAGCACCAGGAAAACCTCCGCTTGGCTAAATCCATCTCCCTGTCTGTCACAATGGCTAAAGGTCCACCATTAGTGATTCTTCATTCTTTTGCCTCAGAAGACTTTATGGTTCAGGTTCCCTGGTAAAATACAAGAGTGGCCCTTAATAGGGAGGAGACCACCAGACTCTTTCCTCCTGGGGCAACATGTGGAAGGGTTGGATGGATGGCATCCAGGCTGGCCCTGGGGTGGAGCCCAGGAGGCAGAGGGGGCTGAGAAGCTACCCAACATGGACTTTGTTGCATGGAGAGATTCAGACCCCCTGTCTGTGGGTCATTCGGAACCGATTGATGTCTAATGGTGGGAAGGGGCTAGTTTTAGAGGGGCCAGCCAGGACTGGCCCAATACTCTCTCTGAAGACTCCTCTGGATTCTACTGCTGCTTCTCTGCCCAGGAGTCAGGCAGACAGTGGCTGCCCAACAGGAAGGTCCTCAATCTTGCCAATTTAGCAATCTGAAGCCCACCAACTAAGGCCAGGCAGCTCCAGCACCCCCAACACAGAGGGCTGTGGCTAGGGAAGGGGAGCCCACCAGACCGCCCATCCCTCTGGTCAGGCCCTACCTGGTGCTCACTACTCAGAGCTCTCACATCCCGGCTTGGGGGCTTCAACCCCATCACCTTCCCTTTTGGCCTGGTGAGATGAGGTACCAGTAAGTGGGCCTCAGGCCTACCTCCCCCACCTCTGAGCCCCGGCATGGTCACCTCTAAGGAACCTCATTTTCTAGGGCTACAAAGGGCTCCCCACATCAACTCTGTAAGGGCCAGAGCTCAGTTAATGTTCTTAAATAGACTCTGCAGATGAGCAAATAGAGGCCCAGAGGTGGGCCAGTGAACTCGCCAGGGGTCACCTAGGATGACTCCAAAGTCTTGGTGTGGCCTTAAGGCTAGCCCCCCAAGGCCCAGACTCAACTCAAATCTGGGGTTTTTAAGTCGTTTCATTGTAAACTCAGCCACTCACAAATATTCTGACCCCCATGGACATGTCTGTACACGTGTGTGCTCTGTGTGTGTGTGTGTGTGTGTGTGTGTGTGTACACGTACTTGTCTACTCTGGGGACAGAGTTGAGAAGGCTCCTCCATGAGTTCACATCTGAACTCAGATATGAACTGGACGAGTCACTTCATCTTGTCTGCCTTGGTTTCCCCATCTATAAAATGAGCTGGAGGGGGCGGCTAGGTGGCGCAGTGGATAAAGAACGGGCCCTGGAGTCAGGAGTACCTGGGTTCAAATCCGGTCTCAGACACTTAATAATAACCTAGCTGTGTGGCCTTGGGCAAGTCACTTAACCCCATTTGCCTTGCAAAAGCCTAAAAAAAAAAAGAGCTGGAGAAGGACATGGCAGACCGCTCCAGGCTCTCTGCCCAACAGGAAGGACCGATGGGGCCACTGAGACTCGGACAAGGCTGAAATGACTGAGACACTGCACGGAATGTGCGCATGTGCTACAGGGACATGTACGAGTATGTCTGTATAGGAGGTGTGTGATATATACGACCTGTGCACATGTCATGGGGGTACAGGGATGTGCATGCACACGTGTACAGATCTGTGAAGGCATGTAAGCATCTACACGTGCACTTTACAGTGCTGATATACAGGCATTTGCACAAGAATGGGGTGTGGCACATGTGCGTGTGTGTCAGGCGTGTGCGTGTGTGTGGAGCATTGGAGTATGGTACATCCACCACACATGGAGAGACGCAAACTGAGGAACACAAAGGAAGGTTGATAAAACTACACTATGACAAAGAACCTTCATAAAACTGAATAAGACATTAGCGAAGTCGAGGTGGCTGTGTGGCGCAGTGGATAGAGCAACGGCCCTGCAGTCAGGAAAACCTGGGTTCAAGTCCGGCCTCAGACACTTCCTAATGACCCAGCTATATGACCTTGGGCAGGTCACTTAACCCCACTGCCTCACAAAAACCAAAACCCCACAGTCATTAGCCAAGTTGCCCTATCTGTGCCTCTTCCGGGAGGCCTATGTCTGTCTCCTGCTCCTCTCCCCACATTCACTAAATCCCCAGCAGCTCTCGCCTCCCTATCCCAGTCATGGTGACCCTGGAGCCCTCTCCACTGAGCTACACTCCCTCCCTGCAGACCAGCCTTTAAGGTCCTGGACTGGGGGATTTAAAATGCTCTGGGCCGGAAACCAGGAGCAGGGAAAGTATGAAGGGAGAAAGGGAGAGGAGGAAGAGGGAGAGGACTATTAGGGATGGGAGAAGAGAGAGTCTTCCTGGAGTGGGAGTGTCCTGGCACTGGATGGGCCCCAGAGAGCACTTTCCTCTCTCCTGGGGCCAGGCAGATAGAATCCAGCTGTTTCCTGAAAAAAAAAAAAGCCTCCCTGGGCCAGCCAGATACCTCCTTTTTTCCCTCTCCTCTGCAGATTTTAGAATATTCTGGTCCTTTCTCCTGGCATCTGTGTCCATGTGGCACTCAGAGCTGGGGCTGGGCATGCCTGGGTTCACCCAGGGGTCCATCTGGGCAGTGTGAGAACCAGGATGGGCCCCAGGCAGATTCTTGGGGCTGAGATCACTGACCCGCAGCCTTTTAGTTGTTCGGGGGCCCCCAGGAATCACCTCACTGAGACTCCAGACCCAAATGGCCAGCACAGGGAGGCCATTTGAGTCTTAGTGGGTAGACAGTGGTGAAGTGACTCACCACACAGAGAGTATCTGAGGCTAGATTTGAACTTGGGTCAACTGACTCCAAGCCCGCCCCTCTGTGGGTACCTCTTAGTCCACTGCCAAGTCATACTGACCCCTTGGGGTCACGACCTCTCCAAGTTTAAAGTTGAACCATGACATCCCACCACTTGGGTTGCAAAAGTTGATTTTCTGAACCTGTGGGGGACTTGACCTTTCTTCTGATCAAATTTCCTCTTATGCTATTCAGCTCAGCAAGGGGAACCTGTCAAGGTCTCCTGGAATCTGACCCCACCCCCACAGCAGGAGAGCGATGCTTTTATCCGGACTGTAAAAGCTCCACAAGCCAAGGATACTTTTCCTGAGGAGCTGACACCCTTTAATAACTTCTAGGGAGTTCATTCACACACCCTTAGCCTTCGTGTGGAGAGGCTTGGAGGAGAGACCAGAGCTAAGATGCGACACCTTCCCCTGGGAGCTCCCAGTCTAGGTGGGGAACAGATCCCCACCCACCCATCCAGACACACAGATAATCAGAGTATTTCTAGAAAAATGTCTCTGAGTTACAAAGTGTGGCATGAGGTTTGAGGGAAGGAGGCAGACTTACCACAGGGGGGCAACAAGCTAGGGGGGAGGGAGAGGCCAAACTCTGGAGGAGGGTGCAGAGTCAAGATTTCATTAAAAGCAGACCTCACCTGCCCATCTATGGGAGGGTAAGGCGGTCTCCCCAGCAGACCGGGTCATCTCACTCTACCTACTGGCTCCCCGCCCCTTCCTCCTCCAGGGGAGATCTGGGAGGCAGAGGATGGAGGCTGGAGGTAGGATCTGACCGGCTTGTCTCACCTGCTCCTACCATACCTCCTTAAAGGCCACAGACACTATTTTCCCATTTTACAGAAGTGGAAACTGAGGCCTTGAATAGTGACCTGGTCAGGGGGACCAACCTGTCTGTGCAAAGCACTCCCTCTTCACTCTTAGCCCAGAGCCTGATGATCCAAAGGTGGTGTGTTAATTAATGTTCATCGTCTGCTGGCCTGCCCCGCTACCTGGCCCTTCCTGGGAAGGCAGTTGGAGCTGGGCCAGCCTTGGCACTGCACGCCTCTCTACCTGGGCATCCCTGTTCCTATTTCTAAGGCTGGGACAAGGATGGTTGCTGAGGATAATGAACAGAAGGCTGGCTGTCCATTGTGGTGGGGGGCTCCAACACAGTGAAAAATACTGATGAGAAGGGGAGGAGGTGCCAGGATTCATGAACAGACTCCATTCTCCACGTCTGGCCGTGCTCCCTGGACTCCTCCCACATCCTGGAAGTGTTCAGTAAAGCTAATGAAAGAGGAAAAATGGCTGCGCTGCCTGGGGGGGTGGGGGGTGGGAAGGAGGAGGGAGAAGAGCTGCCCTTCAGTCCGGGCTCCCTGGCCCATGAGGCCCGGTCCCTCGAGGCCACCTCGGACCCAGGCCCAAAGATGCAATCACCCGGTGTGAAAAGAGCTCAGGAGTGGAGGACCCCTGCTCTACTGAAAGCCTGCTGGTGATGGGGAACTCACCACCTGGGAGCAGCCCATTCCGCGGTTGGGACAAGCTTTTCTTGTATTGAGCCAAAATAAACTTGCGACATTCCCCCACCTCTCTCTTCCCTCCCTCTGAGGCCAAAATCAAGTTGAATCAGGCAGCCGTGCAGACAGCGCAGAGCAGGGCTGGCATTCAAACCCGGCTGTCCGGGGCTTCGGGCCATTACGCCAGGCCGCCATCTTGGGTGAGAAAGAGGGTGGAAGGTATCTGGTTTGCCCAGTACCCGAAGCAGCAGCTCCTGTGTTTACTTGCTGAAGGCACCAATCCATGTCGGCAAATGTCTGCCAAGAATAATCCACGTGGCCCCGAGGGGAGCTCAAGACCCCCCTCATCTGTGAGATGCGCCAGGACCCTGGGGCCAACGTCTCAGCCCCTTCCTTCGGCTAGTTGGCGTCCTCCTCTGGGATTCCAGATTCTGAAGAGGACTTGTCTGAGGTCAGAGGAGGACGTGGCAGAGACCGAGCCAAGAGCCAGGCCTCCTGAATTCTCTCCTCTCCACCACTGAGGACGATGCTCCCCGGGTTGCCCAGGCTCGGAGTCCAAGCTGCCCACTTCTAAAGAACAAGAGCCCCATTTTTCCAGAACTGAAAGTCCATCAGAGAGAGGGGACTTGTGGGAAGATTGGAATCCTAACCAAGGGTGGTTCTGGGCTCAGTGCTGGCAAGACCGGCTCTGCCCTCCCCTTGCCTGTGTGGCCCAGAGAGCTGGGTTTGGCATTGGGTAAAGAAGGCTCTCGGTGATCTTTCTCCTGGAGCCTTAGCTCCACAGTGGGGAATAGGGATAATAGCCCCTTCCCTTGACCTGGCCCCCAGGGACTGCGTGATGAATGAGGCGGGTCTGGCAGCCCCATCTGGTGAGAATCATAAAGCGCCGGAGGCCTGTAGGTGTTAACATGTCATTAGCTATGTTTGGAACCTGTCATTGGACCAAGGCAAAAGGGTGGGGGAATGGCCAGTGCAACAATGCCCTACTCCCACAGCAGACTGGGCCAAGAGCCGGAGGGCAGAACGCCGGCCAAGAGCTCTGGGCCCTGGGTCAGGATGGCCTGGGCATGGTGGTCACTGGGTGGCTCCTCCGGGACAAACACAGGGAAGTGGGTAGATGGATGAGGAAAGGAGCTAGTGAGGAGCCCCAGAGACTAACTCCCTAGCCTGTCCCTTGCCAATAAAGAAATGGAGGCGCAGAGAGGCAAGGGGTTCCCCCCATCTCCATGAGGGGGGTTAGTGGTGGGCCAAGCCTGGAATCCAGGTCTTCTGACTCCACAGAGGCGGGGGCACCCTCCTGGCTGCCCAGTGTGACTGTCCTCCCCTGGGGCACAAGCCCCTGCCCTTCCCAGGATTCCCCTAATGGGCTCACAGGAGTGACTGGATTGGGGTGGACTTGCTGGGTCCAAGTCGGTCTGGTACCTAGGAAGCGCTCACTATGCGCTGGCTGGCCCACCTAGCCCTGCCTCCACGCAGCTGCCCAGTCTGGACCAGCTCAGCCCAGTCTTGTCCTCAGTCCTTGACTACTCTCTCTTGGACTTGGTTTCTCCAGGGAGGAGGGCGGCGGGTTGAGTGACCATTTTTCTGTCTGGCCCCTGTCCCAAATCACAGAGCAGGAGTCAGGTGGTCGGGGAGGGAGGCCGAGATCCAGCCTCAAGTTGGTTGTGGCGTACTTCCATTCTGGAGGCGCTGCTGGACCACAGGCAGGGCCTGGGGCTCCTACCTGGCTCTGTGGGGGGATGGGCACCTAGGCCTGGCAGGGGGGGAGGGTCTGTCTCTGCCCACAGGAGGTGGCCAGCTGCTGGCACTACTTTCAGGGTGATGTCACCTGGCTCAGCGAATGAAGCCACAAACCAAGGAGGTGGTCCTGGGCCACAAAGGTCCCTGGCTAGGCAGCCCCTTCCCTTCCTACTGGGAAAAGATTCCTAGACATGGGAGGACAAGCAGCTTCTCCTCTGCTCTAATGGCAAGTCCTCCCTGATCCCCCTCCCCTCCCCTCCCTTGTCTCTGTGTCCATCTGTCCGTCTGTCTCTACATTTCTCTCTCTTCCCCCAGTGTCCTTCATCTCCGGCCTCCCAGGGAATGACCAGAGATGCCACTTCCAAGAGGCTGAGACCTCGGGGGCTCAGGGGGGAAACCTGTGCTCTCCAAATGCCCATCAGACATCTACCCTGCCTCCAGTCGGGCTCCAGACCCCTGCCAGCTCCCACTCTGGACCTGGATGACCTTGGCCATGGACACGGTCCAGAAGGCATTTGCTCTAATGACAGTGATGGCTGGGCCACCAAATAGTCATCAAGGGCATCAGACAACACTTCCCAGACAGGAAACTTCTCCTAAACCCCCAGGCCCAAGGGGGAGGGACCCCCAGGTCACCCCAGGAAATGCCCCTCTGCCACCTTGGGTTCTCCTCAGCCTGCTCACTGTGGCCTGACAGGTCTGTTTCCTGCCAAGTGCAGTGGAGTTGGGTCATCAAGCAGGAGGTGAGGGGGTGCCAGGTGGGTGCAGGCTCCCAGTGACAGCATAATACCCCCAATGAGAATTGGGCATGACCTGGGCTTTGTTATTGGACCCCCTTGCCCTATTCTAGTAGGGAACTAGCCCTTGGGACTGTAAACTTGGGTAGGGCCCAGGTCTTCCCTTGAAGCTGAGCTAGGGCTGGACAGACGGGGGTGAGATCAAGGCCGGCCAGAGAACCAGTTACATGAGGGGTTTTCCTGGGAACAGAGGAGGGGGTCTGGGGCACTACCTCGGAGGGGACCTGTCCAGGCTGATGCAGCAGCTCCACCAGGCCGGAAGCCTGAACAGATGGCACCCCAAGAGCCAGCCTCACCCACCCTGGGAAGCTCCTCCTTCCCAAAGACTGATGGAAACACGCCTTCTTGGCTGCAGCCCAGGCGGGGGATGTTTTCCTGTGACCCACCCATGGGGAACAGAGCAATTTCCCTCCTCTGCCCAGAGGCGAGGAGGGCGGGCTACTAGGAGGAATTGGACAGGATCAGGCTCCCTTCTGTTGTGAGGGAAGCCGGGCAAGCTTGGGGACCCCCGAGGGTACAGATCACTGGCCCCTTTTTTAGGAAGGGAGAGCTGGAAAGGGTGGGGAGAGAGGCGGACTCTGCTGTCCGGGGCCCAGCCCCCTCAGTGGGGCAGAGACCCCAAGGAGAGCATCGTGCCCCGTGATCAGACCAGGCCTGACCCTGGAAGGCCAGCTGGCGATCACGTGCTGCTGGTCAGGGGGGTGGACAGATGGCTCGGTGCAGGCCCTCCCACCTCTGGAAAGGCTCCAAGCCCAAGCCCACTAGTCCAGGCCGCTCCTCTCCCCGGGGGTCTCTGCCTGCACCCTGGGTGGGTCTGTTCCCTCCATGTCAGTTCCTTTTCCTTTCTCAGTGTTTAGAAACAAGAACCTCTGGAAACACTTGTGGGGAAAAGCTGGGCCAGTCTGGGGCTGGTTCCAAGCCCAGCCCCTCCCCCCAGGCAGGGCCCCCCTTCTCCTTCTTCCAGGCCCCTTTGGGCCAGCTCAGTGGCCCCTTCCAAAAAGCCCCCTCCTCCACATTGGAGTGAAGCTGGGGGGGAGGGCAGCTAGCTCTCTGCCAGGCCCCCAACACTGAGGGGGGGCAACAGCAGGAAAAGCACCCTAATTTCCAAAGTGGCTGAGAACTTTGCCTTCCACTACGTGGCTCCCAGCTTCCTTTCCTCAGCAAAAGTTTGGCCAAGATTCCTGTCAAAAATTCACCAACGAAACCTCTACGGATGAAACCTGGGGGGTGGGGAGCCCTGGGTGCTAGGAGTCCTGTTCGGGGGGACCTGGGGCCTGAGCTGCTTGTCTCTACTTTGGGCCAGGCAGCCCTGAGCTGGGGATGGGGGCGAGAGAAACAAAACACAAAGGAGTCCCTGACCTCCTGGGGGAGGGGGAGGCCAGATGAGAGCAGCCATCCTCTTCCTCTCCAAGAATATCTGAAGAGGGAATTGGCTCTGAGCAAGGGGAGGCACAGGGGAGGGACCCCACTGCGATGCGGCGGGTCCCAGGACGTTGGGTGTGCTGAGAGATTCTGGGAGAAGCTGCCAGGACCGTCGTCCCATCTGCCTTCCCCTCTTAAAGGGCTCGGGCCGGGCCTGCCAGCCCTCCCCCTGGGCTCAGGTGAGGAACGTGGTCCTTGGACAGACCCTTGCCAAGGGCAGGGCTGAAGCTGGGCCCCAAGAAGTCAAGAATGAACATCACCAACAACCATGGACTCCAGTCCTTAGCCAATGATGCAGTGGCCTTGAGGGGACGGCAGCCTCATCCCCTCTCAACACGGGTGCCAAGGCCCTCAACCTGGTTAGCTAGAATGGTCAGAGACCTGGCCAGGGCCAGGTCTGACCAGTCAGGGGCTGGCCGAGCTCCTCTCCCCTGGCCCCTTGGCCAAGCAGACGGCTGGAGGGGAGAGGCCGGGGAAGAACCAAGGTCCAGCCTGGGGCCCTCCGTGACCTGAGGGAGGGGGAGGGAATGCCTGGTGCCAGCTTCTCCTGCCTCACCCTACATCGATCCTCTGTCCCACCAGCAGCCCTGGCTTTGCCACCTGCTTCTGGTGGGCACAGCTGAGCTTGGGGGCAACCGCAAAGCTCACCATCTGCTGGGGAGGGTCTGGAGCCAGGGGAACAGACAATGACTGGGAGACTCTCCCCTTGTTCTGAGCTCCCTCCAGTCCTACAACCAGGCTGCAGCTAGTCACTCTGCCAACTGGGACCACCAAGGCAGGACCAAGGCCTGGAAGGACCCTCTCATCCAATCCCCTGATTTACAGACACCTTGGGTGGATTGAAGAGACTATGGATTTGTCCCTTGACCCCAGGACGTTGGACTTCCAACTGGGTACTTCCATCCACTGCTCTTTGAAGACCCCCCACCCCCACCCCCACCCCCACCCCAGGCCTACTCTCTCTGGACTGGGCCAGCCTGTGCCACCCTCCTGCTCAGTTCTCAGAAAAGGGGGTAAGAAGGCCTGGCCTGGGCTCCAGCCAGCCTGGCCACTCCCCAGGGCGGTCCCAGGCTTGCACAGTCCCAGGGCTTTTGGAATGTTATCCCTTCTCCAAACAACAAGAAATAACGTAGGTCTTGTCAGAGAAGGTCACTGGGACTGAGCTGGGGGGGGGGGGGTAGTGGCTAAAGGCCAGGGCTGAGCCTGCAACTGGGAGAGAAGGACCCTCTGGGCTGGGGTCTTCTGGCTGGCTTGGCCTGGCAGTGGTTGAGCAACAAGACCGGGCATGAGGAAGTCACAGCCCCACCCTCCAGCCAGGTGCAGGGGTAGAGTCGGGTCTGGGCAGCCAGGGGAGGTGGGGGCTGCCCTGGAGACCCTGGAAGGAGGAAGGCCATTGAGCTGGACCCTCCGAAGGTTGCAGGTCTCCCCAGGCTCAGAGGCTGGGCAGGAAGGGTGGCATCCCCTGAGGGATGGTCGGGGCTCCCCACCCACATGGGACAGTCCTCAAGGACTCCATAAAGTCCTGCCCTAGAAGGGCATGTCCATCCAATCCTTCCTTCAGACAGTTATCTTTTGTGTCCAAGGCCCTGTTCTGAGTTCGGGGAGAGTCCCTGGGCTTAGAGAAGACAGCCGAGGAGAGTCCTGGGCTGCCCGATGACACGGACCGCTCGAGGGCCCTGAGCAGAGCTGGGGGGCGGTGGCAGGCTGGCCCACAGTAGGCATGCTCTTGGCCAGGGCTTGGCTCCATGACTGCTGAGGCTACTCCCAGGTCTGTCCTAAGACAGCAACATGGACCCTGGAATCCTGGATCTGGATCAGGAGGCCCCTCGGAGGCCAGAGGCCAGTCGAGGTCCAGGGAAGCAGTTTTTGCACCTGGCACCCTGGGATCCAGAGTCATTTTTTCTTTCTTTCCCTGAACCAGGCTGATTCTTCAACATAAAAGATCATGCAGTCCACTTCAATGTGACCAGTCTTGTGGTAGTCTAGGGAGAAGGGTGGAAACCCTGGATTTGGAGTCAGGAAGACTTGAGTTCAAATCTGACCTCAGACTTGACTAGCTTGGGCAGGTTGCTTCACCCCGGCCTCATCTGCCACATCTGCCTCATCTGCCTCATCAGTAGAATGCTAATACTAACAGGATAGTTTGCAGAATGCTCTGCAGACCTTCACACACTGGCTATCATCATCCTTGCCCCACCCAGGCCCTGAAGGCCCTGCCCTTGGACCACAATGGAAGGAGACATAGCTTTCCTGTCCTGGGGCCCGAGACCCACTGGACCCTAACCCCCTGTTCCAGGCTTTCCTAAGAAACCCGTCCAGGCACCACAGCCAGTTAGAGGCAAAGTAGGCATTCCAGAAACCTTGGTCTAAGTGAGGGTGGGCAAGCAAGATGATGAAGGGTCTGGGCACGATGCCCTAAGAAGAAATCCAGAGGAAGAGTCCAGCCAAGGGCAGAAGACAGAGAGACAGGACAGGGAGATACCTGGGGGGGGGGGGTGAAGGAGGACAGTGAGATGGGGGGAGGGGGTTGGAGGTGGGCTTCTTTGGTGCAATAGGAGGAAATACCTTCTGAGACTCAGAACCCCCAAAATGCACCAGGCTACTTTATGAAAAGCAGACAAGGGCTGGGAGACTACCGGGGTGGGGGGACAGGGAGGCATCCAGGCCATCATGGAGACCCAAGAGACTGAGGGGGAGGATAGGAGGAGCCTGGGGGACTAAGGGGGTCTATGGGCTCCTGGTCTGGAGGGTCAGGCAGGCCACATGGTCTGGGTGCTCAGGGAGACTGCTGCCTTTATGGAAATGAGGGAGCGTGGCAGAGGGGGGGAGGTAGCCCAAAGTCCAAGGTTCCTTCTGGCCGTAGACTTGGGAAGAGCCCCCCTATCCCAGAGGGGAGGAAGAACCAACTGGCAGTGGGGGAAGGCGTCCTCACAGCAGCTACTGGAAGGCCTCCCTTGGCCCTCCATCTCCAAGGGTGGCTCTGGAGGAGACATGCCAAGAGGCAGCTCCCTCCGGGTCTTGGGAGGCAGGGTGTGGGTCGGGGTGTGGACCTTGGGGCGAGGGTGTGGACCGGCTCCCTAGCCATCAGACCAGTCATTGTGTTTTGTTTCACTGTTCTTTGTTCCAGAGGCTCCCTGGGGAGGGGGTGGGGGTGGGGGGTGGGAATGTAGTCCATGGAGTAGACAAAAGAGATCCAGTCCAGGCCAAGAAGTGGCCAAAGACCCGGCCCTGGAATGCAGGGGAAGAAAGCCTCCAAATCGCTCCGAATGGGGGAGAGGTCCCCACTCTCACCCATCAGGTGGGTTAAGATGCCCCAAAGAGAAAAGGGGCTCTGGGGGACCTTTGCTGGCACAATGGCTGGAAGGGAGGGCCAAAAGTCAGAAAGACTCGAGTTCAAATCCAGCCTCAGACACTTCTGACCCTGGGCAAGTCCCTTAGGCCCTGCTAGCCCCAGTTTCCTCATCTATAAGATGGGAATGGTAACAGCACCTCCTTCTCATAATTGTGAAGATCTGATGCTCCTACCACAGTGCCTGGTAAACAGTCGGTACCATATAAATGTTGTCTCTTATTAGTGTGGGAGGGGGCAGAGCCAAGACAGAGTAAAGCAGGGAGATGAACAAGGTCTTCCAAATCCCCCCTCAAACAACCTTAAAGCAATGCCTCAAAATGAATTCACTGAACCAGCAAGAGGACCCCAAAGGGCAATCATTGAGCTCTACTCTCATATCGATCTAAGAGGGGGGCAACATCCATACTCGGGTATAGAAATCTATCTTACCCTCCATGTGTAGGAAAGTGGGGAGAGGGAAAGAAACGGGGGCTCTGATAGAAAGGAGGGTGGATGGGGGAGGTGGTGGTCAGAAGCAAACAGGGTGAAGGGGGAGAGAGACAGAGACAGAGAGACACACACACAGACGACGGACAGACAGATGGGGAAAGAGCAGGATGGAGGTAAATAGGGTGAGAAATTTGAGGCTAGGAGAGGACACTCCCAGCATCTCTGGGAAGCTGTTAGACCAGCCTAGAGCCAAGGCAGAGCTCCTGGTCATGCATTCGGCTGAAAAGGCCCCAGGTTACCCGCAGGCATGTGGAGGTAAAACAAAGGGCAAGGTGACCAAAGAAATGACCCGGACCGTCACCCCTCCCGAAGTGGTTTTAGCTGGGGGTGGCCAAAAACTGGCTCAGACCAGTCAGGCGATGACCCAGGATCTCTGACCCGGCAAGCACCCCTCTCACTGAGGTCCATGCACAGTGCTGTATTCCCCCCTTGGGTGACTGTGGCTCATCGCAATCAGGGCAGGTCAAAGAGGTTAAAGGGGTGTCATGAGGCGGGTGTATCTTTAAGACTGTACCCCCAGTGGTGGGGACCCATCAGGACTCAGAGGAGAGGGAAACAAAAGCCACCCTCTCTAAGGCTGGACAGTGTCACAGGCCAATCCTGCAGGGATGCTATTAATGGAAGCCATTCATTCACTCTGGACCACTTAAAACAATAATCACAACTACGAATGTGACTGGAATTAGAAATCAGAATCCAGGATACGGCAGCTAGAGCATCATCGGCCCGGCGTCAGGAGACCCTCGATCCTAGATGCTTATTAGCCGTGTGACCCTGGGTAAGTCACTTAGCCCTCCAAAACAACACCAGAATCCAACAATTTGCTATTTACAAGAGACACACTTAAAGTGGAAAGGCCTTCACAAAGTTAGCGCGGAATATGCTCCAACTGAACGTAAAAAAGGGGGTGGGGTGGGCAAACATGATCTCAGTCAAAGCAAAGCAATCTAATTAAAAGAGATAACAGGGAACCGCATTTTGTGAGAAGGCACAACAGACAACCAAGCAATGTCAGCACTAAACCATCTGTGCATCGGGTGCAGAGTATAAGTGACCTCCCCAATAAAACCAAGAGAAATCATAGGGTTATCTCAATAGATGCAGAAAAAAACACTGAAAAGCAGAGGAAGAAATGGAGCGGCCTTTGTAATGGAGATAAGCTAGAAACCTTCCCACTAAGGCCAGAGCCAGGCAAGGCCACCAACACTGCCGCTCTTCTTTAACAATGCCCTGGAAGTGCTTTCCCGGGGCCCCTCCTCCAGGAATATTGTCTCAGCCAGGTTGTGGTTGCTTCTCTAGGATTCTCCCCCTATGCCAGTCATCTACAATGACAGTACGTGTTTTTTGTCTGTTTTAATTCCTTCCATTTCTTTTTCTTCCCTTGTTGCCTTGCCAGCTCTTCCCAATGAGGGGGAGGGGAGGGAAGAAAGGGAATGTTAAATTGCAAGTCAGCCTCTCTGGCCATCAGTCTCTTCCTCTGCACTGGGTGGCTGGGTGGTCTCTCTAAATGTGGACTCTTTCTACCTGATGACCCCTGGTGAGCTTAGCCCTGATTCACCATAATTCACCCAGAGAAGCCCAGGGCCAGGGAGATACAACTTTCCTCCTTCCATCTCCCATCTCTGGATGTAAAGGGAGCCCACACAAGGACAGGAAGATGCCAGCCAAGCCCCCCTGGAGCTTCTCTGTCCTGGGAGAGGACTCTCAGCAATCTCCCCCAGCCATCCTTCACTGACATCCCCTAGTCTCCTTCAGTTTTGGGGGTGGGGGCTCCCCAGATCATCCTCAGGGTCCCATGTTCTTTTTGTTTTGTAAGACAGTGGGGTTAAGTGACTTGTCCAAGGTCACACAGCTAGGCAATTCAGTGCCTGAGGTTGGATTTGAACTCAAGTCCTTCTGACTCCAGGGTCAGTGCTCTATCCACCATGCCATCTAACCACCCCTGCCCCATGTTCTTTCAACAGGACTGCCCTGGCCCATACATGGGGCACCAGAGGGGGGAATTCCTGGGCTGTCCCCGCTGACTCCTGAGCCACAGGACCGTGGGCCAGCCTGCCCTCTTCCCCAGAGGAAGCCGAGGATGTCAATGCCCCCCAGCCCAGGTCTTTTTTTTTTATTTTGCAAGGCAAACGGGGTTAAGTGGCTTGCCCAAGGCCACACAGCTAGGTAATTATTAGTGTCTGAGACCGGATTTGAACCCAGGTCCTCCTGACTCCAGGGCCGGTGCTCTATCTACTACACCACCTAGCCGCCCCCCAGCCCAGGTCTTCATGGGGCTCCCTGGCTTCTTCATTTGGTCCTTCAGACTTCCTGGGACCCTCCCCCCAACTTCCAACCTGCCTGTTTCTCCCTGCCCTAACAAGCTGCCCCTGTTGCCCTCTCATTGGCCCCTTCCCTACATTACAGAGTTCTGGGGGGCAAGGGGCAGAGATGGGGAAGAGACCCCCACTCCCACACAGGCACGTACTGTTTTCCCTAAAACCCCTCCCACTTGCTGCTCAGAAGGAATTTTAACAAAAGCTTGTCGCTGCCCACTAAGTGACAGGCTTGAGGGTCACCCCCTGCTCAGACACCTTTGGTGACTCCCCTCATCCTGCCTGGTATCTGGGGGCATCCACACTTGGGCTCTATGGGACCCTTCCAATCCTGGTTCAAACCCCTTCCCAACAAAGTCTGCAGGGCCTTGATCAGCAGGCTGCCAGGAGAAGCTGGGAGGGGGTCTTCTGGGTGGCCAAGTGGGGAAGGGCAGAGTCATCTCAGAAAACTGCCTTGATGCTGCCAGGCTGGTGTGTGTGTGTGTGTGTGTGTGTGTGTGTGTGTGTGTGTGTGTGTGTGTGTGTGTAAGATTTGCAAAAGACCTCCTCCCCGCCTTCCCTGGGGGCTTCTCCAGCTTCGCCAGGACTCCTTGGCCCCTCCCCCATGCCAAAGCCCCCGGGGCGCCTGTGCCCACAGAGCCCCCTCCCCTTATGCAGCTTCGGCCTGTGGCTTCTCTAGCGTCTCTGTTGCAGCCCCTGGGATGGGACCCGGGGACCCCAGAGATGTTGGATGGAGCTGGGAGGGGGAGCCGCCCCTGGGGGGGCTGGGCCAGGTCCTGGAGGCTCTCTGCTCAATGGGAGGCCTGGCGGAGATGCTCATTGCCCACTTCCTGCCTGGCCAAGGGATGGTGGTGGAGTCTGTGACCAGATTTAGATAAAAAGCCCTGATTTTCCTTTTTTCCACTGGGGAGAGGAAGCCGCTGAGGAATCTTAAAAGAGAATGGTCAACAGGGAGAAGTGAGGAGGGGACGGCTCTGAGAGTGCCAGCCTGGGGGCTCGTCAGAGGCCCGTGGGGGCCTGGCATAGCCCTCCCAGCCTGAAGACAGTGCCTGGTCTATCCGGCAAGGGGCTCAGTAACAAATGAAACCTGACACTAAACCAAACCCCATTCAGTGGGTCACTATTCAGCCCACCCCCCAGAACTCTAGAGTCAAGGGGATGTGGGACCGAAGGGGGCTGGGCCAGCCACGCCACGGAGCCACGGGGAACTTTTAGACTCCTGCATGGGAGAAAGTGAGGCCTGTGCCTCCTGGTGGGTGGCCCCAGGGGGACCTCAGGGGCCGAGCGAGGGCTGCCAGGACGAGCCGGCCAGGATGGCTGGAATCTACCCTGGGCAGGAGGGACGCTGAGAGTCGAATAAATGCAAAGTTTCCCAAGGTTCAAAAAGTCAATCGACAAGTGTGAGGTGGGAGCAGTGGTAGCGCCGTCACAGGCCATGAGTTGGGAGTGACGTGGCAGCCGGGGGGGCCCAGTGCCCGGGCTGGGGAGATATCTGTCCTGAAGGGTCACCTCTCCAGGCAGGACTGGGCACGGGTCTCCCTCCTGCAAGGACAGAGATGATCACAGGAGGCATCCAAGGAGACGGCCTTGGAGTCCCTCCACCTGGGATGAAGGGGAACATGGGGGCCACCTTCAACTGAGAGACTCCAACTTCAACTCCAGAGAGACATTTGACTCATTTTGGGGAGATTTTGGGGCCCAATGGGTGGCAATGGGTGGATGGTTCAGAGAGGGTCAGCTTGCTAGTCTTTCAGCAGGTGGAACAGATGGCGTGGAAGACAGCACAGTGCCCCCGCTTTTCCAGGAGCCCCAACCACTTGTGGGGGGCCTCTAAGAAGATGCTTTATTTATGAATTTCATAGTTCTCAGCCAACACCAAGGTACCAAGATGTGACCAAGAACAAAGCCGGCCGGCTGTGAGTGTGGGCTTCTCCCGACATGACCTGCGTTTATGGAAATCTATTAAATTTAACGAGGGATGAACAAAACCGACCAGTTTGTATCCGAAGGGGACAGATTCTTTTCGGCATATGTGGGACCAGAGGATGCTCTCGAGACCTCCAAGGATGTTCCTGCTGCTCCCCGGCCTGAACTCGGCTCTCCTGAGCAGCCCCTCCCCCATATTGGGGATATTGGAATCGTTGATCCGTGGTGCCTTGCCTTGGGATGGCGTGGTTCTTGGGTTCTGCCCTATTAAAGCCGCCCCCCCCAGCTTGGCCAAGTGCTGGCCCAGCCTGAGGGATCAGTCGGGTCCTGGGAGCTACAAGATCCCTGATCAGCAGGTCCCACGGGCACCTGATGAACAACCCTCCACTCCTCAGTTCCTCAGCTCTACGATGGGCATGGCCCCCTGGCTCCCTCAGGCACATGTGGCCTGATCTCCAAAGCCCCATCAACCAGGTGTGCGTGCCACAGAGAAGCCAAGGCAAGGTCCAGACAGGGGCGGGCTGACAGGAGCTTGGACAGCAAGCCTTCGACTGACTTGTGCTGGGATGCCAGGGCATTGGGATGCCGGGGCCTGGGCCTAGTCCAGGTGGGGGAGCCCTGCCATCCCCCTTCTCCATACCTCACAAAAGGCAAATGCTCTCTCAAGTCCTGATGGGAGAGGGCTGGTCATTGGCTGCTGGCAAAGTCAGGGTGGTTCCCTCCTTGGACAGTTTGGAGACCTCTTGCTGATTCCGAGGGGGCCCTGGTGGTCCAACTGATGCTGCACAAGCAGGCTGGTTGGCTCCGGCCCCCAGACCTTTCTTGGCATTAGGTTGTCTTGCGTTGGCCTCCCCCTGCCTTGTTGGGGCTGGATCCATGGCCACAGAGCAGCCAGGGCAGGGACTGTCTCCTTTGTTTCATGTTCTTAGGGTGTGGTGCCCCCTCCCCCTGGTCTGCAATCAGAAGGGTAGGCTCTGCCAGCTGAGTGCCAGAGGCCCCCAGGCTTTCAGCACCTGGAAGACCCCTCAGAACATGCTTGCCGCTCAACCACGCAGGCGCCAGGGGCCAGGAATGCGCTTCATTTCTGTTTCTCATCCTTGGGCCCTGGTGTCCGGAGAAAAGAACCCTGTGGCCCTGGGGTCTGGTGCAGCTCCCCCTGGCCTGGGTGCTCAAGGGTCTGCCTCCTGCCTTTCTGTACCCCATGGAAGGGGGTGAATAATGCTCATGGCCTGGATGCTGAAGAGGCAGGTGGTGGGCATAGCAATGGGGGTACGGGTCAGAGCGCCAGACTCTGCTCTGGGGTCAGTTGTGAGGACCACCGAAGGGGACACTGAGAGACTGTGCCCAACTATGGGGTGTTAACAAAAACACACAGTAAACACGACCCGAGGGGGACCCAACACAGGGACCGCTTCCACTCCAGAGGGATACATGCCTCTAAGAAGGGGTCACCTAGAGAAGACCAACAGCCCTCACGCACCCCTCGCCCAGCTCCCCTCCCCCTCCAGCTGCCCTGGACAGCCGAGGCCTCGTCTCTGGCCATTACAGACGGCCCCCAGCCCCAACTCTGGAGTCTGGGCCTGCGCCAAACCTTCACAGAGTACCCCCCACCCCGGCTTCCTAGCCCTTGAGGAGTTTTAGCCCCTAAATCAGAGGAGAAGAAATGAAATTCTCTCTATAAAGCCCTCAGCTGGAACCTGGTGCATCAAAGGTGCTCACTGAAGGCTCTGGCACACAGTAGGTGCTCAGCGAAGGCTCATTCCAGACCCCTCCCCTTGAGCATTGTGGTCACCTTTCTGAGATGTGGGGGGGAGGTGCTCACAGCCTTGGCCCAGCCCACAGCCAGTCACCAGCTGGACCAGACCCCTTGCCAAGCGGCCCAAGGGGAAGTTGGAACAAGCCATGAAGGTTCAAGTACAAAACCGGGTCTTTCTCCCAAGCCCCAGAGTAACTCTCTCCTGGGGGGGGGGCTATGCCCACGTGCCCTCCATCCCCCCATCCTAGTTTGGAATCAGGGGCAGCCCCCCCAGCTGGGTTCCCAAAACCCTCAAGCCTGTTTTCTTGGCTCTCAGCAAGTCTGCTTCAAGGTCCCTGGGGGCTTCAGAAGCTGCCTCCCCCTTAGCCTGAGGGAGGACATGCACCAGAGAGAAGGGCAAGGGCGGCTCTGGCTAAAGGCACAACTCGGGGACTAGGGCGGACACATCACTTGGGATTGGGGGTCTCTGCCCCAACTGAAATTCCCCACTGCACCAGGACCCCGCCCCCCTTAGGGCTCCAACCCCACTTTCCCAGAGTCCTCTGTCCTTGCCCTTTCTCCCCTTCCTGGAGGTTAAGTTCCATTGGAGGAAAAAAGGGGGAGGGGAGGGGAGGGATGAGAGAAGGGGGAGGGGTGGTCTGTGGCTGAAGCCCCCCCATGTCAAAACTTGGAACATATAGAAGCCGCAGCAGTGACAAAGGAGGAGGGGGGACAGCTGCCCCTGCGGAGTCGGGCTGCCAGAGAAAGGTGACTCCTGGGCAGGGGCTGGCACTGGGTTCGAAAGGGACATAGAACCAGTATTCTCCCACCAGGCGGATGGACAAGGATCCGGCGCCGCTCCCCAGGAGGTGGCTGCTAAGACTCCACTCACGCCCAAGTGGCCAAAAGGCTAAAATGGAGGGCGACCTCTGGGAAGGCCCAGGAGGATGCTGCGCCCTTGTGCGTTGCAGGACGGGTCCCTAGCACCGGCCTCACCTCCACAGGGATGACGAGAGTCGTCTTCACCTCCTTCTCTAAGGGTTACCCGGGATGCCGTCAAGCTGAATGCTCACTATCATTATCCCCATTGACAGATGAGGAAACAGGCTCATGGGGTGAAGTGAATGACCCACGGCCCCCCCCCCCCCGCTGGTGCCCGGCACCAGACGTGAACTCGGGTCTTTCTAAATCCAGCTGCCCCATCACCCCCTACGATGCCCACTGATCTCTTTGTCCCCCTCTATGTGCTCTTCCTCCATCCTCCTCCTCTTCCTAAGGCTTGAGAGAAGAGGACCCTCATCATCATGGCCGGCGCTGGCTCTGAGGTCCTGGGGAGACCAGGGCGCACCTCCCTTTCACCAGTGACCCCATGGCTCCTTGGCTTCTAACGCCCACCATTCGCAGCACACTGGCTGAGAGGGGTTCAGAGAGCTGGGCCGAGGGTCAGTAGAAGCCGGCATCATCCCTGTTTTATCAAGGGCCGGCCTCTCCTGAGCCCCAGGCCCGATCCCCCAAGAGTAACTGGGCGGTGGGTTGCCAGCTTCTCTGGGACCCCGGGAGCTCTGCTGGGACCGCTGGGGCAGGCCCATCCTGCCTCTCACCTCCCCCTCCTCGGGCCGCAGATGGCACAGAGCTGGCGAGAGGCAGGACGCAGGCTCAGGACCACCAACACCGGTGGGAGGCCTCTTGTGCAAGGGCAGGAGATGGGACAGTGTGAGAGGGGTTTGACTGGAGTGGGCTGCGGGAGAACTGAGGGAGGGAGGGGGCCGCAGCAAGGCACAGGCCTAATGAAGAGAAGGGCTAATTTTTCTTATGGGCAAAGTCAAGTCTTGGAAGAGGAATGAGGAGGCCTCTGACCCTGACTTAGTCTGTGGATCCCTGCCTCTGCCTGGGCCTCAGTTTCCCCTTTGCTACATTGGGGGGCGTCTTCTCTCCCTGTGACAGTCCAGTTTCCGAGTCAGGAATGATCCACCGGGCTCAGCCCTTTCGGGGCTGGTGGGAGCCTCCTGGGAAGCCCCCGCCCCACCCTCTCACCAGTCAGCCTTGAGGTGAACACAGGGCTGGCGGGTGCACCCTGGGAGGGCTCACCAGCGTTTCTTTTCTGCCAAACATCAAGAGGACGGGGATCAAGCAGCAGCCCGGCTCCTCCCACCTGGCAGCGGTCTCCTGCCTGTCCTGCAAATGCTCCACCCCGCCAGGATCAGTCCGGGGACCCCCAATTCTCTGACCTTCGGCCAGGGGCAGGTTGGCTCCGGTTCCCACCCTGCCGGGGAGCAGAGCAGGCTGTGGGTCGGGAGGGTGGGCCCCCAGAGTTGACAGGCCAGGTTCCTTTCCCACTCCTTCAGAGGTCAAGGCATAAAGGAGAAGATGGGGAGCCCACTGACTCCAAGGATCCCTAGCAGGAGCCCCACCCCGTGAAGGGGCCCTCCTGGCAGCCCGCTGCCTCTCACCTGGGGCCGACTCCTTTCTCTTTGGTGACCCAATGGGCAGATGGGGCACCCAGGGGTTTCCCTGCCTGCCGACCCTCTGCTGGAAAACGGCTCGTGAAAATCATTCTGAAACTCCCCAGAGTTCCCCTGGGGTCCTCATGGTTGACAAAGGGAGCCTGAGCCCCGACACCCCAGCATCGGATGCCTGCCCCTCCCCCCGACTGCACACTGGCTCAGATCCAACAGGGAGGGGGAGGGGGACAGGCCCCCCCCCCACCCCAAGGCCAGCTGGAGCAAAGGTGTTCTGCCGAGGCCCTGCTAGAACATTCTGTACCTCAAATGTTCCTGTCCCAGAGTTGGAGTTGCCTTGGGCTGGATGGGCCAGGTCAAGTGAGCAGACATTTTACTCAGCCCAGGAAATGAAGAGAAAGCCCCAACCTGCCCCTCCACCCCCCAAGTCGTTCATAATCTAATGGGAGAGACACCAAACGACCGTACTAATGAGACAGCGCCGGGTCAGGCGGGACCTCTTGGGGGGGGCTCCCTGCAGAAGCAGAGATTTCAAGGAAGCCAAAAAGTGGGGGGAGGGAAAGCCAGAGAAGATGGGAGACGGGGGTCGGGGGGCCAAGGAGGGAAGGAGGAAGGAGGGGTCGGGAAGGGATCCAACGGCCAGGTGGAGGCGCCAGGGGGCCGTGGGGGGTCACCGAGGAAGGGTGGGGTCACGCTTTGGTGCCTGAATGAAGGAGTGGGGGGACTGTGCGGGTCGGGGGGGCAGGCCAGAGGAGTTTAGGAAGACAGGACTCCAGGCTGCCTTCACATCCAAGAGCAAAATGCTTATTTCAGTCACGAGGATTTAAGTTTTTATTACTGTTCTTTTTAAAATATTTGGGAACATTTCAAAAAATGAATTTACTACAGACATATCTAAGTGACGACAAAAATGATTTGCCATAAATGATAAACTGTTCACGGCAGAAAATGAAAGGCGGCCGACACCTGGCTCCCCCAGTTTGAGGCTGCCTCCTCTTGAGGAGCCGCTGCCAACGGCCACAAATGGGGTACACCTGCGGAGGCCAATGGGGCGGGGCAGCCCAGGGGTCAGAGCGCCGCCTTTGGAGGCAGGGGGCCCTCTCGGCCTCCCCATCACCACCATCGCCAGGCGCACCGGTGGCCTCTGATGAGCGAGGCCCATGACTGCGCAGCCTCTGGCCGAGTCAAGGCGTCATCGGGATGCCACCGGAGCTCTGGAAGTGGAGGACAGCCAACGACCCATGACAACCGGACCAGTAATAAGTATCCAGTGAGATAGACCAGACCTCAGGCTTTTCTCAGTTTCCCACCCACCCATCTCTCCTTCAACACGATACAAGCTCAGTTCTGGGTTCAAATCCTCTGTCTGACAATTACTGCCTGGGCAACCTTGGAACAGACTGTGGCACTGCCCGGTCCCCTTTGGGTCCTCACATTCTCTGACGTGTTATCACTACTCATCAGGGCAATGGACAAATGGCCAGGGGGATGGAGGGGCTACTGCTGGGTGTGCCCACAGTTGGGTGAAGATGGCACAGCAGAACCCACCCTCCTTGGCAGGAGCCCCTCTGGATGCAGCATAACGGCCTCTCGTGTTGGCCGGAAAAGAGGAAAGCTGATTGGACTGCGCTCTCCAGCCTTCCTGTCTGGGCTTCCTCCCCATCCAAAGGGCTCTGCAGCAGCACTGGACGGTGGCCAGCATCTGGGCTGCCAGGCAGCCCTGGCGCTGCATGTCCGAGGGGAGAGCTGAGGCCTGGTCAACGCTCACCCATTAATCTGGCACAGCGTGAGGGTGGTGCCTTCATTCAGTTTGGCATCCTGGGCTGACTGACACCCAAATGTACCCTCCCCAGTCCTCCCTGAGGGGTACAGGAAACGGCTGTCCCCCAGAACCAGAGGGGTCTGTCAAGCCAGCCCGTCTCACTCCATCCCACTGGTACAAGCAAGAACCATTTGCCAAGGGAATGGCTTGTGCCCATACTTCCCAGCACAGCACCTGGCATGCACGATATGACCTCCTCCCCGGAGCTGGCTGGGCTCGATCCTAGTCTGGCAGCCTCTGGCCTCCTGAGCCCTCCTACCCAAAGGCATCGTATCCAATGCCCTCTTGAACAACACACCCCTCTGTCTGTGTTCCAAGAGCATTAGTCAAGGGGGGCTTTTCTTGCCTGGATGAGGACTCCCCCTCCCCGGAATAAGTTCTCACAACTCCTTGGCCAGGGCTTGGACCCTCACTGCCCCCTGTCCCCCGAGACGTCACTTCCAGGCCCCATGGGGCTGTCTGTTGCTCAGACATGGTTCTTAACCTCACCGGACCAATCTTGTCACAATATGGGCGGCTGCTGCGCCGGGCCAGTGGAGGGGATGGAGAAGCCCTTGGGAGGGGCTCTGCCTGGCTTCTGGCTTCTCCCCTTGACCAGCTGTGGGGAACAGGACAGCCAAAAGCTTCCTCAGGTCCTGGCTACCTGATGTTTCAGTTGAGGGCTGAGCATCCCTCGCAGCCCTCTAGAACCAACCCACATAGGAGGGCATGCAAGGCCCTGGGATGGCATTCAAGGCCCTGGAATGGCACACAAGGCTCTGGGATGGCCCCCAGCCTCAAAAGTCTCGACACCAGATCTCCAGTTAAATGAAGAGGGCTTTGTCTAGCCTTATGCCACGCTGACACATGGCCAGCCCCAGTCTACAGGCGACAGGGGCGAGGCTTGGGGATGTGCCCACCTCACCCACAGAGGGCATCTGGCCAGGGACATTTTACATCAAGTCTAACCCTGTTCATGTTGGGAAGATCGGACCCATTTGACAGGTGAGGAGATGTCTGGGGCCACCAGTGGTGAGGACTCCCAGACCCGACCAAGGCTGGGGGTAGGGCAGCTTCTAGACTCGGGGGTAAAGGTGAGCAGTGTCAATCATAGCCACGGGCTGGCTGCTGTGGCAGAGGGAGATGCCATCTTTACCCTGACCCCGGAGGGTGAGTGGGGGGGCTGGATGACCAGTCGGCACCTCAGACTCTTCCACCTGGATGCAGCCATCTTGACCGGTGCTGTCTCCAGGCCGATCTCATTCCTATAAGGAAGGCCAGTGACTTGCTCAGGGACCCATGGCGGGCAGCAGCTGGGCCGGGCTTCCCAGCCAGAGTCCGATTCTAAGCTGAATGTTCCGGATTGCTGGGGGGGGGCGCCTGATACACTCAGAGACCAGAGGGAGCTGCGAGCCACTCTGGGGAAGGGGAGGCAGGAAGCAAGAAGCACCCTTGAGGTCTGGGCGGTCCATCCTGGCACCAACTCCGGAATGAGGCGCCCTCGCAAAGGAGGAAACTGAGCCAGGTGGGGGGTATGAGTCGAATCCGGGTCTTCCCAACTGTATTGCGTGGCCTCATTATCAAATCTGAAGTCACAGATCCCCTGGGAAGCTGAAGGGCGACCTCTGCCCAAGCTTCATGAACCCCTTAGCCCGGGCTCCGATGGTGTACAACGTGGATGAAGGGAGGAGAGGACTAAGACTCCGAAGGAGGACGTCGCTTGTTCCAGGCCACAGGGAGGGTAGTGAAGGAGAACCCGGGGTCCTGACCCTGTGGTCCCCACTTCTCTGGAGTCGGCTCCTCCCCCAGACCAGCTTGGACACTGGTGGAGCCCCCTTTCTGGTCTGGGTGTCTGCGGTCACTTTGGGAATGACCCCTTATTCCCCCAAATTGTGCTTCAAGAGGAAACTCCGGGGTGGGCGGAGCAGCCCTTGGAGCACAGATGGCGCAGAGAGCCGACAGCCACGCCCGGGCAGCCGAGGCAGAGGGAAGCACCCTGCCAGCCAAATCTCGGTCACCAGGCCACGATCTAGAAGACGCTTCAAGCCTGGCTGGTCTGGCACCCAGCCAGTGGGGCGAGGGAGGGGTGGAGGGCTCCCCACCTCTGACAGCTCACATTGCTAGAAGGCGACCTCCCAGGGACCACCTCCATTTACCAGGTGTGGGGATGCCACCCCACCTTAGACATGAGGAAACTGAGTCTTGGAGAGGAAGTGTGGGGTAGGATTCAAACTCAGATATCCTGATTGTCTTCCCCCACCGCCCCTCAGGAATAACAAGAACGGCCGCTGGTCACTATGGACTACACGTAGAGCCTATAGGAGATTGCGTCTGTCAGGGGAGGGGAAAACATAAAACTCAGAACCCTAAAAAAAAAGATTGGTGAAAACTACTGCTGCCTGTAGCTGAAAAATAAATAAAATGTTTAAGTTTAAATAAAGTCCTTTACAAGTGGCTCGTTCTAGACCTGGGAGTTTACCGGACTGAATTTGGGGATGTCTTGGGGGACACCAAGGCAGGAGGAGTGGGTTGCTCCGATGGTGCCGTGTCTCACTCCTGAGTCAACTTGGAAAAGTCACTGTCCAAGCCAGGAGTCCTCCTCTGACCATCTTCTGAACCTGATGCCTGAGCCCTCTGGCACTTTTTGTAAAATGCCAGTCAACAGGTCCCGAGGGAGCCCGGGAGCTCTGCGTGGGTTGAGGGCCCGCTGGCGCAGCCAGGCATCTCAAGGCGACCTCCCAGAGGAGAGAAGAACTGGGAGCCTTGGGCTTGGGTTGCCTGGGCTCAAGGTAAGGACCGATCAGTGGGGTTCCCTTATTCCAGTCGTGGCTGACTCTGACTCCATTTGGAGTTTTCCTGGCAAACGTAGGGTGGTTTGTTATTTTCTTCTCATTTTGCAGACGAGGAAACTGAGGCAAACCTAAGTGACCTGCTCAGGGTCACACTGCTGGTGTCGGAAGTTGGAGTTGAACTCGGGTCTTCCTGACTCCAGGTCTCCTGCGCTTCCTCTGGAGGTCGCCATTCCCTCCTCCCTGGACGGCGCATTGTGTTCGGGGGGAGCAGCCCTGGAGGTCCTTCTCCACCCCAAACCCCTGCCTCATTTACTCAGAAACTCCTACTAGAAAGTGAGCCCCGGGCTCATCTGAGGGAGTCGCCAAGACCACCCTGACATAGAGAAAGATGCCCCAGGGAACGAGGGGAATGGGCTGGGGGGCTGGGGCTCAGGCCTTGGGGCACCTTTACTGCCTTTCCACTGACTCCCACCAGACCCTTGAGGGCAAGTAATGGGATGAGACAACAGAGCCACATTGATGGAGAAAGCACAAAGAGCAGGGGCAGTGGTGAGAGACCAACAGGCTGGGACTGACCCTGGGGAGCCCGGGGCCTCCCAAGCCTGTGGCCATTCCCCCGGGAGGCCTGTGGAAAGGGACCTGGAGGAGAGCTACCCAAACACGGGGGGCCCTGCTGCACTCTGCCCTCCCCTCCCCTCCCCCAGTGACTCGGCACCCCAGCTCCCCCAGGGTCTCTTCGGCCTCCCTCCCCAAGAGAGACGAAATGCAGGGGGGACCAGGAGTGGGGGGCTCTGTGGCTCACAGACCATCTCAATTCATCTCAACTGCCATTTCTGAAACGCCTCCTCTACGCAAAGCTGAGCCTTCATTTTGTCAAGGCTGCCCAGGGCCTCGGGCCTGGAGCCTGCCTCTACTGTCCGAGCTCCACCTCCCCCCATGCCCCCTGGCCCTGCCAGGCCAGCCTCCTGCCTGGCAGTTCCTCTTGCCATGCCGGCCTCCCAGTAGGGCCTGAAGGCGTGGGCTCTCTCACAGGGTGGCATAAGCCCTCTGGGGCCACTGCCCAGCCTGGCGGAAAGAGACGCTGCTTGTGCCTGCGGCCCCCACCTCCCTGCCCCGACACTAGGTACTCCCTCATCCCCGGCCCCGGTCATTCTCTTTATTACTCTGGGTCTCTGCATCAAGTGAGCAGAATGGCCAGTCAGACAAAGGAGAGTCTCTGGGGCGGTGGCCGGCTGGGCCCCAGCACCCTGACAAAGGGCGGTCTGGGCAAGGTCACCCCACAAAGCAGGGCTGAGGAGATGAGGCAGAGGGAAGGAGGAATGGACTCTGGAGGTTCTTAGGGGAGGTCCAAGCTGGCAGCTTCCCAGGAACCAGGCGGTAAAGCCCTGCCCAGGCCAGATGGCAAAACTGTGGGCATGAGACGGCTGGCCAGGAGGTCTGGTCAGCAGTCGTTGGCTTTCTCAGTGCTCCCTTCACCACCCCCAGGGCTTCATCCTCAACAGAATAAAGGGGTGCAGCAGCCCAGAGACCCTGCACCCTCCCTGCTCCCCTACCCATGCCAGCTGACACTGCTGGCCAACAGGACGCCTCTTTCGTCAGCCTGGAAGGATGCCACCCGAGTCCCTTCCTCCTTCCCCTCTTGCTGATAACCAGGCTCCATTTCCACAGCACTCGGAAGGGGTTCGAGGCTGGTGGGCAGAATGGGGTGACTCATTCCATTTTATGGACGCCGCTAAGAAGGGGAGCCCCCCAGGGTGTGTCGTGCCAGCCACTAAGTCGCCGAGGCTCTCCTCCTGCATTCCAAGGCCCACACAGCTAGCCAGCTCCTTGGGGGGAGCGCCCTGACTCATCTGGAACCCCACTGGGGGCCCAGAAGGGCATCTAGGGGCCAGTGGGAGGCTGCCTGTGAAATTTTCCAACAACAGTAACGAGAAACAATAATGTAAACAAGGGGCGCTGCAGCCAGAGACACACCAACTCCAACCTAGATGGAGGGCTGGGAGCCAAGGACCCCCAGTCTCGCCTCTCTTCCCCTGCCCCCTCCTTCGTGTCCCATCCTGAGGCAGGAGCGACCCAGACGTAGTGACCTACCCACAACAGCGGGTGTCTGCCCGCTCTACCGACAGCCTTGCCCCACTGGGGACAGGTCCTCATCGCCTTCCGTCAGGACCACCGCAGGAGCCGCTGGGGGCTTCTCTCCCCCTCAGGTCTGTCCTCCACCAGCTGCCAGAGGCACTTCTGAACTTCAGGTCTGACTGGGTCCAGAAGCTCCAGTGGCTCCCTGTTACCTCCAGGATTGGGACAGATCAAAGGCACTTAATCAGAAGTTGGGTGCCAGAGGAGCCCCGACGGGCATCGAACGTCTCAGAGCCACGAGCAAGACTTGGACAAAGGAATCAGAAGCTGAGGTCTTGGGGGTCCTCCCAGGAGACAAATCCCCTCACAGTGGGCAGCTAGCCTCTGTCTGAAGGCTTCCAGGGGTGCTGGACCCCTGGCCCAGAGGTGTGGATGGACTCCAGAACAACCCCTGGGTTGATGTCGATGGGTCCAAGACAGAACAGTACAGCCTGCCTTATCAATGTGAGCCTGCCGGAGGCCTGGCCCGGCCCAGGCCCCCTCCCCTTGCCCATGCCCTTCTCTTCTGCTCCTGGAAGTCTGAGTCTGGCGCCTCCAGGAGGGAGGGATGAGGGGGAAGGGGAGGGGGCAGAAGCCGGTCCTGTTCTGCTCGGGGATGCCAAGCCGAGCCCTTCCTCACTCCGAGACTGGCTCCCCGCGAGGCAGCTGCTGAGCTTAGTGGGAAAAGCCGAACGAGGGAAGGTCCACGGTCTCCAGAGAGGCTGGTTGGCCTCTGTGCCATCAGCAGCACCAACAACCCCCCTGGAAGCAGCGCTATTGCTTTTGTCCCCAAGCCAGATGCCTGGGTCCCTTATCCAGAGCCCCCCTGCTAGGGGAGGGCCAGGCTTGGAACCAGGCAGGGCGAGCCGGAGAGCAGGTGGCATCTGCAACATCAGACAGCGGTGGCCTTCCACGGCTGGGCGCCACTCTGCCCTCCACACTAGGGCTGCAAAGATGGTGGAAGTCATCTGACTTAGGAAAGAAGGCCCAGGCTCCAGAGGCTGCTGAAGGGCCCGTCTTTGAAGAATGGAGGCCTCGCTGTTAAAAGGAGGGTCTTCTGCCATGCCCACTTGAGGGTCCCACAAAAGACCCCTGGGCCTGACCACCCTGATCACAGCCCAACTGAGGAAGTCTTCAAGGGCTGTGAGCCTCCAGAAAGGCTGCTTGAGATTGGCCAAGGCAAGGCAGACGTGCAGCGTCCCCTGACTGATAGAAGTTGGGCCTTGTCCAAGGCAGCTACTCAGTGAGGGGCTCCTGGCCCACCCCAGGGATCTCTGGCTGCCGGCAGTGGCAGCCCACGGCCCTCCCTCAGAAGGGCCAGGGAGCCGGCGGCTGTTCTTCCTTCCTGGACGAGGTTGGCCCTGGCCCCGGGGGCCTCAGGTGAAGCCACCGGTGACTCCTCCAAATCTGGGCTTCTCTCAAGACTCTGTGAGCCCCTCCACGTGGGCCTCAGTGCACTGATGGCAACACCATGGGAAGGGTCTGCAGCTGTGTGGCTGTGGACAAGCCCCTTCCCCACTCTGGGTCTCCGTGTCTCTCCTCCACATTAGGAGGGGACTGGATGGTCTCTGAAGACCCTTGTGGTCCTTGTCTTCAATAAATCCATGGTGGGGGGGAGGGGAGAGTATAGGGAGAACCTCTTTCCAGTGCTTAAACTTGTCCTGAGCAGACTGGTGTGGAAGCCCCCCCCCCAGTCTTGGCAGGGAAGGGGACGGCCTGACCTTCCAGATGGGCCTGTCCCTGCGTGGATCAGTCCCATCAGCCCATCCTGGGGGGGTGGGAGGGGGAGGAGGGGCTCGAGGAGCGGGAGCCAATGATGGGGAGAAAGACCAAGGCCTCCGTCAGAGGACAAAGATGGGGGGGGGGAGAGAAGGGGGCACTGAGGGCTAATCTCGATTCCACCACAAGGTCATGGTTTCCTCCCTGCACCTTTTTTCATGTACCTTAGAAGGGGGGTGTCTGCTGAAGGTTGCGGGTTAATAATACAAGAAAAAATGAAAAAGGGCTCAGCGCAGGGGCAGGGGCATGTATGTTGTCCTGGGCCGCTGGCGCCCTCCCCAGTCCTGTGACCCCTCCGGCTCTGGCCCCCTGCTCTTCTACTCATAGTGGCGAGGAGGAGTGAAAGGAGATGCAGAGCCAGGGTGGGCAGGGAACAAGGAGAGATAAGAAACAGTGAATGGGAAGGGAGGGGGAAAGTCTGACTCTGCTCCCGGCCAATGAGTATTTAGTTTTGGTTTTTTCCAAGGCAATGCGGTTAAGTGACTTGCCCAAGGCCACACAGCTAGGTAATTATTAAGTGTCTGAGGTCGCATTTGAACTCAGGTCCTCCTGACTCCAGGGCCAGCTCTATCCACCATGCCACCTAGCTGCCCCATCTTAAGGACCCTACATGCCAGCATCTCTGGGATAGAGTCAAGGGGGCTGTGTCCCCATGGCCAGGGCGGGCCTTGGGAAGCCCAGGTCTTCCAGCCAGTCCAAAGAACTCTGATGGGTCTGGCCTCCCTCACATGGTCCAGCAGCTGCCAGACCGCAGAAAGTGGGCCCTTTGAGGTATTAGGTTTTACTGGCAACAGGTGAGATGGCAGGGGTCTGATACCAGAAGGAAGGGTCTGGTCCAGTGAAATTTAGGGAAACTGAGGAGAGGGAGAGAGGCCACGAGTGGGGGGGGGCCCTGGCCCCGTCTCCTCTCCACCGGTGAGGATGGGGGCTGGGCAAGGAAGAAATCAGTTTCTATTCCTGGTTCCCCCAGTTATCACAGGGTGGCCCAGGCGGGAGCTGGCAGGGTTGGCAGAACCTTAGGCCTGTCTGGTGACATTCCCTCCAGGAGTCTTTGCTCTTCTCTTCTCCATCGCTTCTGGCTCTCTAGGTGCCATATTCATTTCTAGGCAGAGTACCCCCATCCCTGCCTCCCCCCCAAACACAACAGAAGGAGCCACAGCCCTTTCCTCAGACGCTGTATACAGCATGCAGAGCCCCTTGCTCCCACCTCTCCAGTCAGAAGGCAGTACGTTTCATTGTCACTCTTTTCTAGATTTATCATGGGATTCCCACCCCCCACCCTGTACAGTTCCCTCATTTTCTAGAAGAGGACTCCAAGGCCTCTGTTGGAAAAGGAGCAGCGCTACCCACTGAGCTTCCCTGTGCCTCGGGGCTATCTCATGGACAAAATAAGGGTTTGGAAGAGCCTCGGGAGCCCCCCTCCAGACTCAGGTGTGTGTGTGTGGGGGGGTTCAGGTCTTCCTCCCGCCTGCTGAGCCCTCCCCAGGTGCCCCCCCCCCCCCCAGCCCTGGTCATTGGACTCTTCCCTCCCCAGCTGGCGTCCAGCTGCTAAGTCTTTGCCCAGGCCTGGAGGGTGTGTTCTCTTCACCTCCAACCAGCAACCCTCCACGTCCTCTAAGGATCTGGACCTGCTTCCAATCCCCTTCGGTTTCTTCTCTCCCCTCCGCTCCTAGCTCCCAATGGACAGAGGAACTCTTGGCTGTCTTTGCACGCCTGATGCTAGCCAGCCACTGAACTGGCCGGGATAAGAGGCGAACCCAGTCATTGGAACCAAGGATTCAGTTTCAGATGACGAGACGGAGACCGGGGGCACTGAGGACCTGCTCAGGGTTGCCCTTGCCATGTCATGGCTCCCCCGTCCATGAGTGACCTCTGCAGTCCCTTGGCTTTCTAGACTCTAGAATCCAAGATCTCAGGACTGGGACCTGAGTCAGGAACTTGGGGCTTCGGCCCCAGAGCCCCAGTGACTCCTTACTGCCTTCCCTACACCCTGAGAGACAGAGGCCTGTGGTGAACTTGCAGCGGGTAGACCCTCCAGAGGTGGAAGGACCCTCGAGGGGGGAACCATCTGCTCTGGCTCTCAAGGTAGGACTTAACTGGGGAGAGACGATGAGGCCCCGACATCCCACGTTCTATGTCTCCTCCACCCTCAGTCTTGGAGCCAGCCCAGCCTCAGCACGGTCCCTAACCAGAGAGAACTACCTGGCCCAGGGACCAGGACAGTGGGAGGTTGGAGTCCTTCCTTCTCCAAGAAGATCATGCCGTCAGGGAGCTGATGCCATGACAAGAGGTGAGTTGGGTTTTGGGGGGGCTGTGCTCAGTCACCAGTCTACTCCAAGGCCATCTAGGTCCAGTGTCCAGAGAGGGATCAGGACGACTGGTGATGGCCCTGGATCGGGGGAGACCTTGGCTTTTTAAAGCTAGGTCTTTGGGGCTCCCCCATCAGAAGCCTGGGGAATCTCTGGGGCTATGAAAGCCCACTCTTGAATTGCCTTGGAAAATGGGGGTTCAGCACCGGCTGGGGGAGGCATACAGGCTGGGGCTGCAAGCTGCTTCCTAGCCTGGGCAGGTATCTTGGAGAAGGAGGGTTGGATTTCACCGGAATTTCTTTTGGTGAGACAAAGTCACTCTCCTTGCTTCTCATTCTGGCCCCCTTCCCAGGACCCCCAGACTCATCTGACAGTCTTGGGCTCCTGACTCAGACCCAGTCTCTTGGTCTTGGGCAGGGACCAGCTCCCCAAACCTCTCCCTGAAAACCTGAGCCTTGAAGGGAATTCAGTCAATAAACCAATAAATGTTGATGAAGCTCCTACGATTCACCAGGCCCTTTGCTTTGGAACACCACTCATTGGGTTGAGAGTCATTGACATCGGGGGTCCTCGGGGTCATCTCTGCAGGGTAAGAAGGAGCCTCTCTGATTGAGCTACGTGAGGCCTTCCAGAGCTTAGTCTGGGTTGGTGCCCCATCTCTCGCCTGGGCCCAGGCCGAGGGGTGAATCCCACTCTGACCCGGGTCAGGGCCATCATCTTGGCCTGGGGTGAAGGGGGGAGGAAGGACTGTAGAGGAGAGGGTGCCGTGGAGCACCCCAAGATTCTACATGGACTCCCCAGCTCCCCCAGGGCCAGGTGAGTCAAGCCCTGGGTCTCCTGATACAACAAGAGCCAAAGCCACTGGCATTGTTTAGCAAGGTCAGAAAGAGGTGGACCAAAACCACCCCAGAGTCCAGCCTTGGGCATTATCATGGAAGCATCCAGAAGGGGGGGCCCAGGATCAGAGCGCGAGTTTGTGGGGGCCACAAAGGAAGGAAATAAACCTTACTAAGTGCCTACTACTACTTTACGAACATTGTCTCCCTGCTCCTCTCAATGGTTCTGGGAGGGAGGTGCTGCTGCACCCTCATTTTAAGGTTGAGGAAACTGAGGCAGTGGCAGTAAAGTGACTCGCCCAGGGTCACCCTGCTAGTTTGTGTCTGAGGCCAAATTTGAACTTGGGTCCAGCTGACTCCTGCCCACCAGCTGCTTATCATCTGATACATAGGATGGTTTTAGAGCTTGAGCTTAACCAAAGGGCTTGGGGTGGGGGTGAGGGCCTTACCCCCCAAGGAGTGGGGCTGCAGCTAGCTGCAGGCGTCTGATGTGACTTCTCTAGAACCAATGGGCTGGTCCCGAGGCGCGGTCTGTCCTGAAGTCACTGCATGCCCTGGACGTGGCTGAGAGGTTCAGGCTGGAGCAGCTGCGTCACAGGGCAGGCCCAAGATGCCAGGAGATCAGGGATAGGCCGGTGACGCCCTCCCCTGGGGAATCCACCGGGAGGATGACGCTCTCTTTGGGTGCCACGCTTTAGGATGGAGCCTGAAGATGAGCTGGGGTGTCCAGGCTAGAGAAGGGCCTCGTGGTGGGGATGCCGCTTCCGCTGGGTCCGTGGGGCATGGCCGAGAGAAGACTGGAAGAAGGCATCCGAGGCCTGGGGGGCAGAGCCCGCTTCTGATTGGCCCGGGTGGTCCGGGCAGTGAGGAGTGCCGGGTGTCCCCCGAGGGGGCTTCGGCATCTGTCACGGATAGTGGTGAAATGACCAGCGGTCCCATGAGGGGCTGGGGGGCTCCTGCCCCACCCTCCTGGTTTGACTTGGCTGAGACGGCCTGCCCGGGCGGAGGTGAGCTGTGAAGGCTGGCACTGCATCTCACAGCGGAAAGTGCCACAGACGCTTAAAAATATCTGTGAATTTTTAAAACCTAGGGAGATATTTTTGCAGCATGCCATATTGGCAACCTCCTCCTCTGTTATGCAGGACCGGCCCCGAGCCTGTGGGCGCCTCTTCCGGTGGGTGGGAGCAAGTGTGAGAAACTCTCCCGGGATGACTTCACTATCCTCCTTCCTCTCCAGCCTGCATGTGAAGGAGGAGGACGGGGGAAGCACCGATGGGGGCCATCTGGCACCTCCTCCTTGCCAGGGAGGACCAGGAGGCCTGAGGTGGAGGCCCCTTGTTTTTGAACCAGGGCACCGGTGCAGGTGATAAACGCGCCGGCTCCAGAGTCAGCAAGCCCTGAGTTCAAATCCAGCTTCCCACACTCACCAGGCCTGTGGGCCCCGACAGTCCTTTCCCTCAAACTCCTCCCCCACCCTGAGGATCAGAGGCGATGAGTCCAGTTCCTATATAAAGGCCAGCTATCATCATCACCATCATCATCATCATCACACCAGCTGTGTCACCCTGGCCAAGTCCCCTCACCCTCGCTGCCTCAGTTTCCCTGTATGTAAAATGAGCTGGAGGAGGAGAGGGTGGACGGCTCCAGAATCTCTGCCAAGAAAACCCCAAATGGGATCCCTGAGAGTCCAACCCGACTGAAGAGCAACCTCCTCCCCAGCTGAGCCCCCTGGAGACCATGGCTTAGAGGGGGGTTGAATAGAGTCTGCCCCATGTGCCAAGACCACGGAAGCCGCGGGAGGTCCGGGCTGCAGAGGCAGAAATGAATGTTCTCCAGAAGCTCATGGGGTCGGGGAGACCTTCCCTCTGGCGGGCCTGGCTTCTCCAAAGACACGGGAGAAGCCAACGGGGTCCAGACCAGACCGGAGGCCGATGCAAAGAGGAGTGAGGGAAGGGAAGCTGGGGAAGGGCTGCCTCTGGTCTGCACCCCACCAAGAGGACAGGGCACACCCTGGATGGCCTTCATCTGTCCAGGGTCTAAAGGGAACCCTCCCTCTTTTCTGACTGGGACAATTCCTTCTTTTCTGCCCTTCCTCCGCTGCCCCCCATCCCCACTCCCCCCAACTGTCTGGTTCTGGGAGTTCCTTCTACTCTGGGACTCAGAGAACAGACCCTGCCATCCTCTCTCCTCGGGTCCCCCCTTCCACTGGGGGTTCACACAGACAAGATCAAAATGCCCACTTCTTTAGCAGCTCGGGGGAGAGGGTCCCAAGTTTTCCCAAAGGAGGTCCTGGGCACTTTTCAGTCTCCCACGTGGCTTCTCCCCAACTCTCATCTCCCTGGCTCCTGGGTCCAGGCCCGACTGGGCCCCCCAACTCTGCCTTAAATGAAATCTTCCTCGGGGGTAGCTGCCCCTTCTCTCCAACTGGCCTGGAAGCTCCCCCAGCCTCACCGGGCAGAGCTTTGCCAAACGCCGGCCTAGGGCCGGAAGGGGGGCCCAGGGTCTGGCCCGTGGGGTCACCGACTTGAGGAAAGCGCTACCAAGGGAAGCGGGCACCTCCTCGGAAGCTCGGAGATGCGGGGGCCTGGGGTGAGCATCACTGAACCCGGGATTGCATAGGAGAGGGCAAAAACAGGATTTGAACCCAAGTCTTTGGGGCTGGAGGCCAGCTGTCGGACTCGACTCTCAGGGGAGACCTGATAGTCCCACAGCTAGCGCCTATTAGCATGGCGGGGTCCTCACCTCCCAAGCCTCGGCTTCCCATCTCTAAAGTGAAGGCAGGTTCACTCTTAGCCGGCTCTGCGAGCCTCGGGGGCTCCTTTCCGCGGACCCCTCACCCACTGAAGCGGCTGCCCGGGGCTGGGCCCAGCCCCTAGGACTGGCTAGGACTGGTGCAGGGTGTGTGGCGCGGCCCCCCAGCGGGGAGAAGAGGCTGCGCCAGGCTCGGGGCCCAAAGGAGCCCAGGGCCCGGAGGGAAGTTTTCTGGGCCAGTTCTAAATCCTTCAGAGAAGGCCCCAGCAGGGGGGTCAAGGTCAGGGCCAGGGACCATCTGGGGGCCGGGGAGAGGCTCCGCGTGGTTAGTGGGGGGGCACGGGGGGACAATGGGCCAAGCGGCTGGTCATGGGGGCCAGCGGGAGGCGCCCCCACGGGTGAGCGACCCCCCCACTGTCCGGTTCTGGGCGTAACTCCTCTCCGGGAGGACCCCGCCGGGGGTGCCCGGGCCCCTCCCCTGACGACCCCCAGACTCACAGCTGGCCAGTGCCCCGGCCTCCGCCCAGCAGCAGCTCGCTCGGCCCGGGGGGGTAGGGTCCCCCCGTCCATGGGCTCTCCAGGCCGAGCCCCCCCTTCCAGAACCCTGGGGCGTCTTTTGTGCTCTGTATACAGCAGGCGCCTAAAAGGAGCATCTGCGGGGGGCTGGAGACTCTGGGGGTGTCGGGGGCGGGGCCGGCGCTGCCCCGCGCCCCCCGGCGCCCCCCACTCACCCGCCCCTGCACGCTCAGGCTCTGTCCGGCCGCGGGACACAAGGAGCCCCCCGGGCCGCCCCCTCGGCGCCCCGCTCTGGGGGGGCTCCCCACTTCCCCTCTCTGCGCCCCCCACGCCGGGCCCGGCCCCGCCCCCCCGCCGGCGGGCCGGGGGCTCCGGGGCCCAGGCGGGTCCCGGGGGTCGGCGATGGGGACCCCCCGCCCCGCCCCGCCGCCGCCGCCGCCTTACCCTGCCGCAGAGCCGCGCGGGTCCGGGTCCGGGTCCGGGTCCGGGGGCCCGGGGGGCCCGGGGGGTCGGGGGGGGGGTCCGGGGTCGGGCGGGGCCTGTGGGAGGCTGCGCTGCGGGCGCCCCTGCAGGAAATGCCGGAGGAGGGGGGAGGGGCGGAGGGGCGGGGCGGGGGCGGGGCGGGGCGGGGCCGGGCGGGGGAAAACCCGGCGCGGAGCCGCGCGGCGCGGAGCGGGGCGGGGCGGGGCCTGACCCAGTTACCGGCCGGGCGGGGCCGGCGCGCTGACGTCACGGCCCTGGGCCCGGCCCCCCCCCCCGGCTGGGCGCCCCCGCCTCCCCCCCCCCGCGGGCCCGGACTCGGGGCCCCCCAGCTCCTCATGTGACACGCAGCCTCTCCCCACTTCCTTCCCGCGTCCCCAAGGGGCAGCGCCCCCCCAAGCCTGACTATTCCAGGACCCTCTGGCCGGAGCCGGGCCCAGGAAGCCTCCGAGAAGAGCCTCTGGGCCCCCCCGAGACCCCCTCCGGGTCCCCGGTCTGTCCCTGCCGGGCCCTATGAGGGGGTGCCCCCTGGCCCGCTCCTCGGCCCCACGCCGCCCCTCCCTCCCCTGGGCCCTTTTGCCATCCTCTTGCGCGGAGGGAGGAAGAGTTCCTTGGTGTCCCCCCAGTTTGTGTGGGGCGATTAGCTCCCACCAGCCCCCAAGGCCGGCCCGGGGCCCGGGGCTTCCTGGCCTTGCCCGGGGCTGCGAAGGGATCGGCAGCAGCCTGGCCCGGCCGCCCCCGGCACCCCTGGGCCCGACAGCAGCCCGGGCCCCTGGCCGGCGCCCCCCGCAGAGGACCCCGACCCGTCCACGCAGTCCCCGCCGATCTCTTGGGGATGCGGGGAAGCCCAAACTGTAGGAACGATCCGAGGGCCCAAAGGAACCTGGGAGGCCATCGAGTCCAACCCCCACCTGAACAGGCGGCCCCCCGAGTGCTCCTCTAACCTCCACGAGGCTGAGCCCCCCGAGTTGGCCAAACCCATGCAGAATGGCTCCAGACACTGGAAGGGCCGCTCCTTAAGGGTACGCCACCCGGGAGGCAGGGGAAGAAGGTGGGCGCAGCCTGGCTCATCCAGCCGATGCCCCCCGGGGAGGCCGAGCCAAGGCTCCACTCCCATTCGGCTCCCGCCCTTCCTCAACAGTCCCCTCACTTTACTTTCCCTTCACAGAAGGTCGTGAGCCCGGGGCCTGGCTGCCCTCTGCCCCGGGCCTCGCCGTCCTCTGCCCCGGGCCTGGCCGCCCTCTGTCTACAGGGTCATGGGCCACACGGCTGGAGGCCCTGTCCTTCCCTTATCTAAGCCTTGGTCTCCTTCTCCCTGCAGGGGTTGGGCTGGATGCTGTCCCAGGACCGTCCCTCCCCAACCCGTTCTATAGGTCACTTGTCACCTTTCGGCGCCTTCTGATGCAGAACTGGTCCGATAGAATGCTCAGAGCCATGGCCGGACCGGCTGCCGTTCCACCCCGGAGGCGGGCACCGGGGGGCTCCCCGGCAACTGGATGCCAGCCCAAGTTTGCTGGATTATTCTGTGTCTCGGAAAAAAAGGCTCCTTAATTGTAGGGTTGCTGGGACAACTTTGGAGAAGCAGGGAGACAAACAAGGCTGAGCATTTCCCCTAGGCCCCGGCCTCCGGGGACAAAGAAAGGGAGGAAACTTTGCAGAGAGCCATGGGGAAGCCTGGGCCCCATCTCTTCCAAGGCAATGGCATCTTAGAGCCAGAGCAGGAGGGGGGAGTTCCTGGGGAGATTTGCCAACCTCGTGTTCCCAGTTGGCTGGGGCGCCACCAAGCAGCGACGGGGGAAAAGAGGCCTGGGAGCCCGATGAGAGAGAAGGCGGCTCTCCTGCCGCGGACTACCATGACTTAGCAAGTGGGGTCCCCTCTCTGCAACAGAAAAGGAGCATGCCTCCCCAAATCGCCCCTGCTCCAATCGATCCAATTCAGCAAATGTTCATGAAGGGCCGACCAGAAACCAGAAAATGAACCCAGGCCTCCCTGCCCCCACCCCAGAATTACAGCAGAAAGGAAGAAGACAACACACACACACACAGAGTAAGGAACTATGAACATGTGGAAGCAAACACAAATGCAAAAATGGGGGTGGGGTGGGGTGAGAGGCCCTTCCTAAGGGGTAGAGCCACCTAAGGGTGGCATGGCAGCCTTGGGTCCCAGGCTTGGAGCTGCAGTCCAGGGAGGAAGAGGATGAGGCCCAGGGAAGCTGGGATTGCATCTGAGATAGATGGTCTCTCCACACTGGGTCATCTCTGGGCTTACAAGTAGAAATGCTTTACTTGGGACCTCACTAAGGTCTCTGCAATGGGTCAACAGCAATAATAACTCTTCTATTGACAATTCTCATCTCCCTCAATCCTCACAAAGACCCTTGGAGGGAGGGGCTGTAGTTACCCCCATTTTACAGATGAGGAACTGAGGCAAATAGAGGCTAAATGACTTGTCTAGGGTCACAGTTCCTAGGTAGAACCTGAGGCCACATTTGAACTGGAGTCTTCCCGATTCCAGGTTCTACCCCTCTGTCACATCAGCACCTCCGGGAGAAGATGGGGGCAGAGGGGAGTGGATTCTGGGGATGGAGGTGGGAGGGCATGCCAGTTGATGGGTTTCAGTAAAGGCTGACTTCAGGCCCCCCGCCCCTGGTCAGCCCTCAGTGGACCTCTCTGATACCCCTGGCAGATCCCTTTGTTCTCTTGGTAGGGTTGGGGTTTGGCTTCAAGCTCTGCTGGTTGGCCCTGATCCAATCCAATCCTGCAGGTCTCAGTGAAGTGTGACTGGATTGAGAAGCGCCTGCTTCAAGGTGTCATCATTAACCTCTAACAACTTCCCCCCTGCTCCAGGCCCAGACGCCGGCTCTATTGCAAATCATGGTTCGTGTGAAAGTGGGGCGTTGAGGTTTGCTAAGCACTTTCCAGGCTTTCTCACCGCACCCTGGGGAGGTCAGGGCTATTGCCTTTCACTCTGGTCTTCATATCCCTAACATAGCCTGAAGAAATGCTGGGTGAATTAAATTGGATTTTACAGATGGGGAAATTAAGGCCAAGATACTCAGTGACTTGAACCAGGTCCTTTGGGCAGGGAAGGAAGAGCTGAAATGACCTGAAGAATTTGCCTTTTGAACTCTCCTTGTTTCACTTATTAGTAATGGAGAAGACAGAGAGAGGTGGGCTAGGGCAGGTTATGATGTCATCATGTTGTCACTGGGAGCAGAACCCTCGTGGTTACAGGATCAGATCTGACCCTGGGCCAGTCCCACTTTTATCTTTGATTTCTGTGAGTCCACAGGTTTCATCAAGTGGCAACTTTGAGAGGGAGAGGAAAGACTTGGGTGACACATCTCAATATGGCAAAAATGGGGGTCAGATGTCATAAGATGAAATGGAATGGGGATCAATGCACAGTTCTCATTTGGGAAAGACTGAGAGGCTGGAGAGCTTCCAGCCCTGGGGAAATGCAATGATCAGATGACCAAACCAATGATCACTGCAGCTGGGGTGGAAAAGATTGGACTGGGGGGAGGGACACAGTTGATGTTGAGAAACAGAATCATGCAAGGGAAAGAGCTAGGTGGAACTCCTACCTTTGATCTGTGTGATCCTGGAAAAGTTCCTTAACTTGGGTGAAACTCTCCTCTTCTGTGAAATGGAGTTGCCAGACTTAGTGATCTCTAATGTCCCTTCCAACTTAAAATCCAAAGAGTTTATGAAGTATTTATTCAAAGGTCACATGAAAATGAATGAGCTCGGTTCTCTTTGGCCCCAAGAACAGAATTAGAAACAGTGGGCGGAAGTCCCGGAGAAACAGATTATTTCTTAATATCAGGAAAACCTCCTAACAAAGGGATCAGTCCCAGATTAGACTAGGCTGCCCCCTCCCTGGAGAGCTTCAAGAGGAGGCTGGATGACCAGTTGTGGGAGAGGGGATTTTTAGTCAAGTTCAGGCTTGGACTAGATGCTTCTGGCTCCCTTCCAACCACCATCTTTAGAGCTTCTCTCTTCCCTCTTTGGAGAAGATTGTCTTACCACAGGGCCCAGTCATTTGTCTTTATGGGAAAGTCCACTCACACATTTCTCTTTTTTCTAAAGGTGAGCAAGAAGGGGAACTCGCTGAGGACGTGACAAGGACAGAGAGATTGTCTCTAAGTGATGACTCTATTGCCATTGTTCTCTGTCTCATGCTCTGAAATTATGTTTTGTAGGAGATCATGATATCAGGGAGGTGATGCCCATGACAAGCACATAAATTGGATTTGAGTAAGGGGGGGCTGTGCTAAGTCACCAGCCTCACTTACTCCTCCAGAATCATCTGAGTCTAGTGGCCGATATGAAACAAGATGACTGGAGGTGGCCCTGGGTGGGAGGCAGTCAAGGTTAAATGATTTGCTCGTGGTCACACAGCTAGAAGAATCAAGTGTTTGAGGTGGGATTCAAACTCCTGTCCTCCTGACTTTGAGGTCAATGCTCTAACCACTGGGCCTCCTAGCTGTCCTGAAATAGGTAAGCCTTGGAAGGAGGAAAAGGAAGGGAAGGAGGCAGGAAAGATGAGGAAGGAAAAAAAGAAGTGAGTGGAACCTCTTGAGGATGACCTCGAGTCCCTTTGCTGGGTCACTTTGCCCCTTGGCAGCATCTAGAGAAACTTGTGACTGACTCAACCCCATCAGGTCAAAGATGTCCTTCTCCACTCCAAGAATTTCACTGGGTCATCTCACCCCAATTTGAAATGTCCACATTCCTAATGCGTCATCATTTAGTCAGGAGTAAAAAGGCTCTTAATTTGGGTCATACTTAAAAAAATTGAGTTCTGGGTGGGGTGAATTGGATTTTACAGATGGGGAAATTAAGGTCAAGATATTAAGAAACTTGAACCAAGTCCCATGGGTGATGAATAAGGAAGAGCTGAGATATCTTGAAGGATTTGATTTTGAACTCTCCTTGCTTGGATTGCTATAGAAAGGATCATCGCTGCCATTTTGGGTGGTTTTACAATCTACTTTTCTATTTCTGCTTTTAAAATAAATGAATGTAATCACAGAAGGCATGGACACCTCAATTGGATCAAAACCACTAGTAAATTTGGACGGATTATAGTTTTGACCATTGGATGGAGACACATGATCCCACACATGAAAATATCATGTGACGAATTGAGGAATATGCTTCTGGGACTAGGTATAAAAATAGCAGCAAACTGAGTGACAAACCAGTGTAATGTTGGAAGTCAAGTCCGAGGGAGGGAATCTCTCAACACCCTACTATGTTGCTGGAGACCGCTGGGGAATCAGCAGGAGATGACTTTCAGCTACCCAAAGAAGTGAAGTTTTAGGGAGCATGACACATCATAACAGAGAGATAAGTAGGCTGTGGGCTATTCAAAAGTATTAACCCTCACAGCCTAGCAGAGAGATTTTCCTACTAAAAACTTTATGAGGACTTTATGAAAGAATAGAACTTTCAGTCACTAGATGGTGGGAGTCGTTCCTTTATCACATGTTCTCGGTAAAGATGCCTCACTATGTATTTTAAGTTTTTGGTCACTTTTCCTGTAGCTGCGGAGTTGTGGGTGAGAATGCCCCCAAATTTTGAGTGGGATGTTTTTGCCACCATTGTTCTTGCCCAACTGTTTCGTAATGGCTTTTCTAAAACGTTGGCTAAGTGGAAGCACACTAGTGGGGGCTTATGGACAACAGTGCTAGAAAACTGGCCCTCAAGGTTATTGTTATTTAGTTGTAGATGACTTTTTAGGACTGCATTTGGGGGGTGGCTAGGTGGTGCAGTGGATAGAGCACCGGCCCTGGAGTCAGGAGGACCTGAGTTCAAATCTGGCCTCAGACACTTCATAATGACCTAGCTGTGTGGCCTTGGGCAAGCCACTTAACCCCATTGCCTTACAAAAACTAAAAGAAAAAAAAAGACTCCATTTGGGGTGTTCTTGGCAAAGATACTAGAGTGACTTGCCATTTCTTTCTCTAGCTCTTTTTTTTTTAACAACTGAGGATCTAAGGCACACAGGATAAAGTGACTTGCTCAGGGTCACACAGCTAGTAAGTATCAAGTCAGATTTGAACTTAAGAAGATGGATCTTCCTGACTCCAAGTTTGGTGATTTATCCACTGTGCTCAACGTTATTGCTTGAGTCCTAAGAGGAATATGCAGCCGTTCACTGGGACCTGGACTTCCAATGCAATTGGGAGTTGGGAAAATAGCCCCCGAAGGGATACGACCTTAGAAACTATGTACAACAAAAAGTCTGCAATGTCCTTACTATATACACTCTCTTCCTCTCATGGGATAACAGCTCTCCAAAACTTTGGAGAGAGTGGCTGAGGGAGGCCATTCAAAGACAGCCAGTCAGGTGATGAGCATCTCCAAACCTCACTAGGTTGCTTTTTGGATGTGTCCCTGGTCTGTTGACTACTGGGTCAGGTTCTGACCGCCCTCTGATGCCTTTTACCGAACTCATTCTCCAGAAGTCTTAGACCGGGGCAGAGGACAACAGAATTGTCATATCCTCAGTCCTGGGGTGCCCTGCTACTTTTGGTAGCATTTGCTTTCTTGGCTTCAGTATCACATGACTGCCTGACCTGGAACTTTAATTTTGGACTAGCCTGGTGATTTCATGGATGTTGGGAAATCCCAGTGAAGAAACCTAACTGCCAGTGCAGATGAGTTCCAGAGAATCATAGCCCACATAAAAGTCCCCAGTCTCACACTGAACTTGGGATGTAGATTTCTTGACCAATACAGAATTAAGTTGGAAGAGAGTAGGATGGACGGCTTCTGAGAAACTCTACAATCCACCGCCTGCTGCCGAAGCCTGACTTTTCAACATCGGGATTTTCCTAGAGATCATTGGTCACTGCTGATTGGGGAACGCCAGTCTCAGAAGAACCTTAGCTGTGGGTGGATCAGAGAGGAGCACCTACGGGGGCAGCAGGTTAATAATGAAAAGTAGTACTGAAGATCACACAGGATTCCAGGGAAATATTGAGAGACCCAGCAGAAAGGGCAGTGCTGATCGCCTGGGTCCTATATACAAGGGTCTATGAAATGATGTGGCCAAAGAATCCCATAGGAGGACAAGGGAGGGTAAGCTGGGCTTTGCCACAGTGGAGAAAATACCCAAGAAGCCCAAAGAATCAGTCAATATTTTTAAAGTGCCTGCTCTGTACAAGGTGCTAGAGATAGAGATAAAAGCCAAAATAGGTCCTCCCTGCCCTCAGGAAGTGTACACTCTGATGAGGAAGACAAGGAAATATACAGAATATTTGAGATGAATAAATACAAATGCCTCCAAATCTCCTATTCACCCAATCCAATCCAGAAATGTTTAAAGGAGAGGAACATGAAGTTTTTGATTTTCATTTTAGTTAGGGAGAGAGGAAAGAAAGAAGAAAATATATTAAGCACCTACTATATGCCAAATCCTGGGTTAAGTTTACATTACATAACATCTCTGAGAGGACCGTGCTAGGACCCTCATTTTATATTCAAGGAAACTGAGGGAGAGGTGAAATGACTTGCCCAGGGTAACACAGCTAAGCACACATCTGAGGGCAGATTTCAATTGAGGTCTTCCTGACTTCACACCCTAGGGCACTACCTTCTGCCTCTATGTTGTGGGGATCTGGAAAGGCTTCCTAGGAGAAGGTGAAAATTTGAGCAACATCTTTAGGTGACAGAGGAATTTGGTGAGATTGAGTTGAGGAAGGTGTATACTCATTCCAGGTGTGGGGAGGGAGATTAGTACCCAGGAGAGAGGCGAATGTGGTGAGTGTGAGGAAGAGAGATCCAAACAAAGGTTGGAGCCAGGTTGGGGGAAGGGCTCCCCTAACATGAGAGGGTCCATTTGCTCCTTGGGGCCCAGTAGACTGAGAAGCAGAATGACACGATCGGACCCATACCTGAGGACAAGCACTGGCAGCGAGGGCACAGAATGTAGGATGAAGTAGAATGGGGAGAGTGGAGGCAGGGAGACCAGTTAGGAGACTGTCCACAATAATCTGGGTGAAAGGCGATAATCGTCGTGGCTAGGGCTGTTGTTGGGTGATGAGATCCAGAACCCCGGAGGAAGTTGGGAAGCAGGGAACGGGGGTGGGGGGGGTGGGGGAGATTCCCTAGAAGAGATTGTGAAGATGGAAATGATAAGACTCAGCAACTGATTGGTTAGCTCAAGGAAGGGAGGAACTGAGGAGGATGCTGAGGATCTGGTCTACCCCATAGTGAGGACTGTGGTGGCTTGGCAAGGGCTCCGAGGAGAAAACAGTTCAGTTTGGTGCATTCTGAGTGTAAGATGTCTCAGATGTGTGCATTGGGCAGCTGCTGATGCTGGGAGCGTAGTGGGTACTTCATCCGACATTATAGAGGCGCTTTGGTGATTAATCGCTTCAGTGTAACTCTCTGTGCCCCGTTTGGGGTTTTCTTGGCAGAGACTTGGAGGGGTGTGCCATTTCCTTTTCCAGCTCATTTTACAAATGAGGAAGTTGAGGCAAACAGGGTGAAGAGACATGCCCAGAATCACACAGCTAGTAAATGCCTGAGGCTAGATTTGAACTCACAAAGATGAGTCTTCCTGACCCCAGAACCAGGACTTTTTCCACTTGGTGCTACCCGGCTGCCAATATAACAACTGGGTGACAAACTTGTACCTACACACACTTGTGCCATATAGGGACCCAACACTTCCCTCCTGTGACATCATGAAGGGTCAGAAGCTAACCGGTTCCCATGGGGGGCTGGGTGTATGGATATGGAAGTGACAAAGTATCCAAGTCTCCCTGATCAATGAGACCTAATGGATCACTTCACCTCAAGGTCCTCTTCCCTAGCCCCTGTTTTGCTCTGCTCTTGGCCTTGGGGGTTCATTTTAGGCCTCAAGACTTCCTTTTTCTGGGATAAATGCACCCTCTAATCAAAGACTCTCAGTAATGGTTCTTTGTTATCTCCGCCTCTTTGAATAAAACCTTCCTAAGTCCTAAAATGACAAAGGCTACAGTCAATTTTGTTATTCCAACTATTTTGTCAAACTGTGGTCTATTGTTCTGTCCAGTCACCATCCTCTTTCTCTTCCTCCTTCCTTTGCTCACTGCATCCCTTCTCACTATTCCCCCTGGGGAGGAAAGAGTGAGGCTACCTGGGTAAGTGCTCTCAGCCCTTTCTGCATTTCCTCGGCTTCAGAGAAAAAACAGATACTGATGGGACCCCTCCAAGGTCTTGACTGTTTGGCAAGTTGCCCTCGCTGTCTCCTGAGCTGAATGAATCATCATTCCAGGTGTGCAAACAACTAAGCTGAAGAGATGGCTGTTATTCTGTCTTCTGTCTAAGGGAAACAGGCTCACCTCTTCATTCAGAACTCCCTAAAGGCCTAGACATTCCCCAGGATACCTGGAGGCCATATTCTGAGCCTGGGAACCCGAGAGCCCTGGCTAACTTACACCACAATGAGCCTTTCTTGGGTCAGGAGCAGATTGTGGCCCAGCAGGACTGAAATGGAGTCCTCACTAGAAGGCTAAAGGAAAGAAAGAGAACCTGAACCACCCTCCCTGCTCTAGAGTGCCCTGGGCTTTTGTGGGAGCCCTCTGAGACTTACTGGAGAGGAAGTGAGGATGACATGTTTTAGTACCAAACCTCCATGTGATGCACGATGAGACAGTAGCCAACCCAGGGGCCAGGGGGAGAAGGCCTCCTCAGTCTGCTGAGAAGGGTGGCAGAGAGGGAGTTATCCCTCTAAACTGTCAGGTCTTACTTCCCCTCAGTTTCACCCCTTTCTGGGGCATGTACAAAATCCTTTGCATTTCAATAAGTAGTGACCTACATTTGTCATGGTCAGACAGGGAGGGCAAGACTAGAAGCTCCCACTCAGGGAAGATAAGTTGAATATGGAAATAACGCTGAAGTAGAGAATACTAGAATGTGGAGGAAAGTGTCCAGAGATTGGGACTGGAGTTCTAAATGGGCAAAATTCCATTGACATGGCCCATCTCACTTCAACTGTATCAGAAGGTTGGACTAAACACTCTTCCAAAAGCTCTTCAGGACCTGAATGCAGCATTCTAACACTTGTGTATACTCGATGGCCTTCCGTCCTTCCCTACCCCCCAATCTACCCCTTGCTTTTTATCCATTGATACAAATACCCTCCTAGTCACCCAAGGTCAAAACCTCTGAATCATACTTTGACTCCTCCAATCCTCAGATCAGCTGTGAAGTCCTCTCATTTCTACCACTATACTCTCCCTCCTCTCTGTCCTTCCATCCATCTGTCTATCTTGATAGCAGCCTCCATCCTAGTTCAGACACTCATTGCCTCATGCCTGAATTCTTACAACAGCCTTTTGGTTAGTTTCCTTGACTCAAGTCTCCCCTCACTCCAATCCATTTTCTTTGAAGCTGCCAAGGAGAAAAGCATAAGTGTGATCACTAACTTTCAGTGACCCCTGTTATAGTTTATTCCCATAGGATAAACTATAAGCTAAAACCATGACAATCTTTTATCCACCTAACTTTCTAGGTTTCCCAAAGGGAGCAAAGGATTCCACGAGGTGGAGGGAAGGAGGGAATGCATTCTAGGCCTGGGCAAGTGTTTGCTAAAAGGCCAGGAGATCAAAGATAGCATAACATATGTGAGGAACAACAAGAGGGTGAGTTTGGGAGGGATGTAGAATGAAGATAAAAAAACCAGGGACTCACCTGATCTCTTGCAATTCCCTTCTAAACAACTTTAAATATTGCCTCAGAATGAATTCTGGAGTGGCAGAAACTGCAAAAGAATGGAGTGAAACAATTTTTTTCAGTCCAAGACAACTTAGAAAGTCATCAGGAAAGGTTTGCTGCACTAGGGTGTGTCCCAGCAAATAAGTGGGTGACTGTGGAGGCTTCCAGAACTCTCAACCCACAGACCATAAGGTGGTTAGACAACTATTCAGAAGGAGGTTATGGCAGTCCCTTTGCTGGCACTGGGCTCTGTTGCATTGCCTAGACACAGTTCTGGGATAGAGTCTAGGCAAGGAAGAACACTAGCATGGCAGAGCTTGTAGTTACAGGGAAACAAGGAACTTGGTCACAGTTCCAGGGTGGAAAACAGTGCATAGACTAGAGCACAGGTCAGAAGAGTAGTAAGCATACCTCTTCTTAGGGCATACCACCTTGGAGGAATGAAAACTTGCAGAGCCCCCGGCACTCACTTGAAAAACAGCTGTGTGAAAAACCTGAAGCTTGGCACAGTTCCTCTGCCTCCAAAGGAGCAAAGCTAACTTAACACAAGAGAGCAAATAACACAAAAGCCAGGAGAGCAAACAGCAAAAAAGAGCAAATAGCAAAGAGTCCCAAAATTACTATACTGACAAGGGAGATCAAAATAGAAACTCAGAACAAGAAAATAAAATCGAAACAGCAAAGCCTCAAAGAAAAACGTGAATTGGTCTTAGGTTCCCCCCAAAAGATTTTCTAAAAGAGTTCAAAAAGAATTTTAAAATCAATTAAGAGAGGTAGAGAAAAATTGGAAAAGAAATGAGAGTGATGCAGGAAAGTCATGAAAAAAGAAACAACTTGGTAAAGGAGACACAAAAAATACTGACAAAAATAACACTTAAAAAACCCAGAATACTCCAAATGGTAAAACAAGCACAAAAATTCCGTAAAGAGAAGAATTCCTTAAAAAACAGACCTGGCCAAATGGAAAAAGATACAAAAATTCACTGAAGACAAGAATGCCTTAAAAATTAGAATTGTTCAAATGGAAAAAGAGACACAAAAATTTATTGGAGAACTTAAAACACAGATGTGATCAAATGCAAAAAGAGGCACAAAAGTTCACTGAAGAAAATGGTTCCTTAGAAATTAGAATTGGGCAAGTGGAAGTTAATGACTTCATGAAACATCAAGAAATAAAACAAAAAGGGCTAGTTAGGTGGCTCAGTGGATAGAGCGCTGGCCCTGGAGTCAGGAGTACCTGAGTTCAAATCCGGCCTTAGAAACTTAATAATTACCCAGTTGTGTGGCCTTGGGCAAGTCACTTAACCCCGTTGCCTTGAAAAAACTGAAAAAAAAAGAAATAAAACAAAAAAAAGAATAGAAGAAAATGTGAACTATCTCACTGGAAAAGAAACTGACCTGGAAAATACATTGAGGAGAGATAATTTAAGAATCATGGGACTAACAGAAAGCCATGATCAAAAAAAAGAGCTTAGACATAATTTTCTAGGAAATTATCAAGGAAAACTTCTTTGATTTCTAGAACTAGATGGTAAAATAGAAATTGAAAGACTACACTGACCATCTCCTGAAAGATATCCCCGAATGACAACTCCCAGGAATATTATAGCCAAAGTCCAAAGAGAAAATATTGCAAACAGCTAGAAAGAAATGATTCAAATATTGAGGATCCACAGTCAGAATAAAAAGTTTTATCAGTTTATACATCAGAGGAAAAGAGGCCTTGGAATAAGATTCTCAAGGGCAAATAAGTTAGAATTACAATGGAAAAATCACCTACCCAGCAAAACTGAGCTTAATAAGAAAAATGGTTATTTAATGAAATAGAGGACTTTCAAACTTTCCTGATGAAAAGACCAGAATTGAATCAAAAGTTTGACTTTCAAATATAAGTCTCAAGGGAAGCATAAAAGGGTAGACAGGAAAGAGAAATCATAAAAGATTTAATAAGGTTTAGCTCTTTATATTCCTACATGGGAAAAATGTTATTTGTAACTCCTAAAACTTTCTCATTATTAGGGCAGTTAGAAGGCATCTGTATAGACAGAGGCCATGAATGTGAGTTGAATATGATGGGATGGTATCTAGAAAAATAAAATTAAGTGGTGAGAAAGAAGAACGTGCTGAGAGAAGGGGAAAAGAAGAGGTACAATGGAGTATATTGTCTCACACAAAAGAGGTGCAAAAGAGCTTTTAAAGTGAAGGGAAGATGGGGGAAATGGAAACTGGTGCTTAAATCATCTTCTCATTGGAACTGACCCAAAGAGGCAATTAGGTATAGAAATCTATCTCATCCTGTAGGAAAATAGAAAGGGAAGTGGATAAGAGAAAGAAGGGGCACTGATAGAAGGGAGATCAAATTGGAGGAGGCGCTAATCCGAAGCAAAAACACTTTTAAAGATGGACAGGTGAAAAAGAGAGATTAGGATAAATTGGGGGAAGTAAAATAGAAGAAAATACAGAGAGTTCAAAACTGAAAAAATTTTGACAGCAAATTTCTCTGATAAAGGCTTCATTTCTCAAATATGTAGAGTACTGAGTCAAATTTATAATGATGCAATTTGAATTTCCCAACTGATAAATGATCAAATGAATTTTTAGATGAAATAATTAAAGTTATAGTCATAAGAAAACATCCTGTAATGATTAGAGAAATGAAAGTTAAAACATCTTAGGTACCTTCCCATACCAATCAAATGAATTAAAATAAAAAAGGAAAATGATAAATGTGAGAAAACTGGGACTCTAATGGTATATGGAGTTGTGAACTGATCCAACCATTCTGGAAAGCAATTTGGAACTATGTCCAGAGAGCTATAAACCTCTGACCCAGCAATATCATTTTATGTATCCCAAAGTGATAAAAAAAAAACAAATAGGAAAAAGACCTACATGTACAAAAACATTTATAGTAACTTTTTGTAGTATCAAAGAACTGGAATTAAAGGGATGCTCATCAATCAGGAAATGTGTGTTATGTTATATGACTGTGATGGAATTCTATAAGAATGATGAGCAGAACCAGGAGAACATAGGTTTTTTTTCCCCTTCTTGCTGTAAATAGTATTTTTTAAAATTAAAATTTTAAATTAAAAAATTAAAATTAAAAAAGTACTTGCTATTAAAATTTTAAAATTAAAAAATTAATTTTTTAGACTTTTTTTTAGCAAGGCAATGGGGGTTAAGTGGCTTGCTCAAGGCCGCACAGCTAGTTAATTATTAAGTGTCTGAGGCTAGATTTGAACTCAGGTCCTCCTGACTCCAGGGCTGGTGCTCTATCCACTGTACCACCTAGCTGCCCCCAATTTTTTAAAATTTTAAAATTGAAAAAAAAATTTAAATAAAAAGCATTTTTGGCATTCATTTTTAAAATAAGTTCTGCATTTTTCTCATTTCCTTCCCCTGTCCCCAAGATGGCACGCAATCCAATATAAATTCTACAGGTAATTATGTTAAACATTTGTCTGTCTTAATCATGCTGTGGGAAAAAAAGAATAGTGGGGGAAAAAACACAAAAAGTGAAAACAGTTTGCTTTGATCTGCACTCATCCTCTCTAGTTCTTTCTCTGAATGTGGATGGCATTTTCCATCATGAATCTTTTGGAATTGTTTCAGATCATTGTGTGGCTGAGAAGAGCTAAGTTTATAAACGTGGATCATTTCACAATATTGCTGTTACTGTGGATAATGTTCTCCTGATTCTACTCACTTCACTCAGCATTAGTTCATGTAAGTCTTTCTAGGTTTTTCTGAAATCTACCCACTCATCATTTCTTATACCATAATAGTCTTCCATCACATTCATATACCAAAACTTGTTCAGCCATTCCCTAAAGGATGAGCATTCCTTCAGTTTTCGATTCCTTGTCACAACAAAAAGAGCTGCTATGAATATTTTTGAGCTTGTAAATCCTTTTCCCTTTTTAATGATGTCTTTGATGTCATGGTGGTATTGGCCAGGAGAAGAGTATCTATAGTAAGCGTGATATAGTATGATAATCAACTCTGAATGACTTTGCTATTCTCAGCAATACAGTGCTCTAAGACAGTCTCAAAGGACTCATTATGAAAAAATGCTCGCCACCTCCAGAGAACTGATGTCATGTGAATGCAGATTGAAACATACTTTAAATTTTTTCTTTTTCCTTTTTTTTGATGGGGGATGTGTTTTCTCTTTCGCAACATGACTAATATGAAAATATGTTTTACGTGACTGAACAGGTATAACCTGTATCAAATTGCTTGCCTTCTCAATAAGGGAGAGGGATGGGAAGGAGAACAATTGGAATTCAAAAAAATTGAAAAAAACATATTAAAAATTGTTTTCACATGTAATTGGGGAAAAATAAACTATTACATATTTTTTAAAAGAGAGGAAAAAAAGATGAATTTGACTGGAGTAATGTATAATAAAGCCAGCAGGGTAGGCGGGAGCAAAGTTGCTTCCCCTTTCAGATCTTAGTTTCCCTATTTAGCAAATGAGGGTGATAAACTATTATACAGAACACAGGATCATAGAATTTCAGATTGCCTCTTAAACAAATTCCCTCAACTTACCTCATTGAAACTGAAAACAGTAGACTACTCATTGTCTAACTGTAGATAATTTCTAACCTTCAATACTTCTTTATCTAGTGTTTGATACTTACTCTGTAAGCTAAGATCCTTAGGTACTTTTGTTTTTGTTTTTGTTTCTGCAAAGCAAGGGAGTTAAGTGACTTGCCTCACACAGCTATGCAATTATTTATTAAGTGTCTGAGGTCAAATTTGAACTCAGGTCTTCCTGACTCCAGGGCTGGTGCTCTACCCACTTCACCACCTAGCTGCCCCTGATACTTTCTATATAATCCTTACTATCTAACATTCTGTACTTACTAGTTCTGTAATTGTAAACCCTTTGTTTCGCATTTCTTTATCTGTAAACTGAATGGGATTGGATTTGATGACCTGTTTAAAATTTATGATCCTATGCATCTTTTTTTCTGATCAGAAATAACATTGGGTCTTAAAGTCCCCAAACTGCTCTGGATCTTTCCCTCTTCCCCGTTGCCATCCTCTTGCCTAGTTTTCGCCTTACCCTCTCCAGGAATTTTCCACTCTTGAGCTTGCTTTTTCCCTATTGGGCTCATCAACTGTTGTTTGGCATCTCTATGCTGCTAATACATGAGATGGAAAGTCAGCCAAGTGTACCTGGGTGTGAACCTGCCTCTTCTCTAATGAAGTCCATGAGTGTTCCACCAGCCCTGATGGGGAATAGGGAAGGACCTAGGGGTGAACCCATTAGATGTGGAAGGGAGGTAGAGCTTGGATGTGTTGGGTCTGAGGACTCTATCTAGGAAGGGCCATTTCTGATTGCCCAGCCTTCTTCTTTCCTGTTGTGGCCTGAGGATCCAAGGCTTGGAGACCCCGTCTAGTCACTGACATTGAGTCTACAGACCTTTTTGGTGAGAGAGACCAGGAGGCATCCATGGTCCTGAAATCCTCCATTCTGTTGGCTCCCTGGCCATCCTGCTATCCTGCCCCTAAGAACTGGTTGTAGGCCTTGGACCTTCTTCTTTTTCAAAACACCTCAAGTTTTATGCATTAGTAGCTTTTCTGTCTCCTGGCAAATCTCTAATGAAGCCCTAAATTGTGTAATGGCCTTGACCAAGGCCCTTTTCCATCCTGCCAGAACCTGGGAGCCTTCTGACACTATCCAGCAGTATCTCCTTGGACACATGACAGTGCCTTTACTGAAGAGGTAACTGCTTTTTCTTATAAATAAAAGATTTAAATTGTCTTATCTCTTCTGTGAGACTGTACTTTCTCAGGACAACTCATCATTCCATCTTCTCCAACTGACAGCTCCATTTCTCTGCAGCTGTGCTGGTGACCAAGCCTCCAAACAATCCCTAGCATGGTTTGTATTATGCTTTTCTTGGAAACTGAGCCCAGGAATACTCTGCTTGCTCAGATCAGCCAATTAGTCAGTAGATATTTATTGAGCACCTTCAGTGTGTCCTGCATCAGGGATAAAAAATATCTTTAAGGAAGGCAAAAATCAGTCTCTGCCTTCAAGGATCTCCCAGTTGAATGAGGGAGATAACATGCCCACAAACTACATAGCAACAAGATTTAGGCAGGGTCTTTTGGAGATAGTCGCCAGAGGGAAGGGAAGGGGTAGGGAAAGTTTCCTTTTAAAATTTTTTTTTTATTTATGGCAATGGGGTTAAGTGACTTGCCCAAGGTCACTTGGTCAATTATTGTCTGAGGTCTGATTGGAACTCAGGTCCTCCTGACTCCAGGCTGATGCTCTATCCACTGCACCACCTAGCTGCCTGGTATGGAAAGTTTCTTGCAGAAGGTAGGATTTTTAGCTGGGACTTGAAGGAAGTCAAGGAAGCTGAGGAGGCTGAGATAAGGGAAAATTCCAGGCTTGGGGGACAGTCAATGAAACCTGGAGAGAGCATGTCTTGTTGGAGAAATAACCAGGAGGCTGGAGTCGTCGCAAACTGTGTGGAGGTGACTGAGGTGTAAGGACCATGGTAATGTGGTGGTTGAGTCTCATGAAGATTAGGGATGCTAAACAGGATACGTCACAGCTGATCTTGGAGGAGATGGGAGTCATGGCTTTATTGACTAAGTGGATGGTGTGTGCTTTAGGAAGAACACGTGGAAAACTGAGAGGAGGAGAGACTGGAATACAGAGAGGCCACTCAGAGAGACCAATCAGTAGGCTGGTCCAATAGCCTAGTCAAGAGACCTTCGGCAGGCTAGTGTCAGCGTTAGAGGAAAGGAGGAGGTCTTTACAGGAGATGTTACAAAAGCAGAATCAGGAGGCCATGACAACTGATCTGATATGTGGGAATGAGGGGCTGCTAGATGGTACTGCAGGGATTAGAGCACTGACCTTGGAGTCAGGAGAATCTGAGTTCAAATAGGCTGCAGACGCTCATTAATTGTATGACCCTGGGCAAATCACTTCACCCCAATTGTCTTAAAAATTATTTTTAAAATGCCTTTCGTGAATGCCTTTTGTGGTTATGCCAAAACCTCCTACATCCATATCAAACTCTTCCTTTGTGATAAAGAAAATCAAACCATCCAATAAGGAGGCCATACCTGTGCTGTCCTAATAGAACCCTACGTCTTTGTCAGGAGGTAGAGATGTATTTCTTCCCTGTAGCTGTGGGACATTTACAGGTTTTCATCTTACCTCTAGAGAGCTTTTCATTTGCCTTGTTGTAAATGTATATTTGTGTTTATCAGTTTCTTTCCCGTCTTTATTTTGTTCCATATCAGTTCATATAAATATTCCCACGTTTCTCTAAATTTCTTCTATTCGCCATTTCTGACCACAGCTAGGTCATATCACTGACAAAGCATCAGCTCCGGAGTCAGGAGGACCTGAGTTCAAACCTGGCCTTAGACTCTTTTTTTTAATGTTTTTTTTATTCTCATTTCGTACAAATGTTTTTTTTTTACATTAATAAAATATACTTGTTTACAAGTAAACAAAATACCCCTCCCCCCATGAATATAGATAGACTTGCTTGGGCGAAAAAGTAAAGGGGAGAGAAAAAAAATTAAAATAAAAAAATAATAGTAATAATTGTAGGTATGGCCAGGTGGTGCAATGGACAAAGCACCAGCCCTGGAGCCACGAGCACCTGAGTCCACATCCAGCCCCGTAAACCCAATAATCGCCCAGCCATGTGACATGCAAGCCACCTGATCCCCACTGCCCTGCAAAAACCAAAAAGAAGAAAGAAAAAAAAAAGACCCAAAGTAAAATAAAATAGTAATAATAGTAGGGGTGGCGGGGTGGCAGACAGAGCATTGGCCCTTGAGCCAGGAGCACCTGGGTCCTAATCTGGCCTCAGACACCCAAAGATCATTCTGCTATGTGGCTCCAGGCAGGCCACCCAGCCCCACTTGCCCTGCACCCTCCCCCAAATAATAATAACAAAAAATGTGCTTCAGTCTTTGTTCCAACACCATCAACTCTGTCGTGAGTGAATCACATTCTTTATGATAAGTCCATCACAAAAGTTACTTCCATATTTTTCCAACGTTGCCATTGCTGATCACAACTCCCTCCTTTCTTATTTATTCCACTACCGTGTACTATATTTTCTCTCTCCTTTCATTCTGACTCTGCTGTAGGGTCACTGAGTGGCGCAGCAGACAGATCCCTGGTCCTGGGGCCAAGAAGCCCTGAGCCCCCATACCACCCCTTAGGCCCAGAATCCACCTGGCCCTATGGTCCTGGGCAGGCCTTCCAATCCCAGCCCCTTGCAAGAAGTAAAAAAGAAAATGTGTTATATCTGAACACTGTCCCTCCATGGTCCATCCTCTCCTCCTTTATTCACATCCCCACCCCTTCCCCCTGCTCCCCCTTCCTTCTTACTCCAGATGTCTATACCCCATTGAGTATATTTGCTGTTTCCTCTTCTAGCCATCTCTGATGAGAGCAAAGGTTCCCTCATTCCCCCTTGCCTCCCGCCTTCCATATGATTGCAATAGCTCATTGTAATAAAAAAAATCTTATTATGTGAAATATCTTGGACTATTCCCCCTCTCCTTTTTCTTTCTCCCTTTCCATTTCCCTTTTTTTCCTGTTGACTCCATTTTTACACCATATTTTATCTTCAAATTCAGCTTTCTCCTGTGCTTCAACTATAAAAGCTCCCTCTACCTGCTCTATTAACTGAGATGGTTCATATGAATATTATCAGTATCATTTTTCTATACATGCAGTTCATCCTCATTAAGTCCCTCATATTTCCCCCCTCTCCTCCAATCTCCATGCTTCACCTGAGTCCTGTATCTGAAGATCAAACCTTCTGTTCAGCTCTGGCCATTCCAGAAGGAACCTTTGAAATTCCCCTGGTTCATTGAAAGTCCACCTTTTGCCCTGGAAGAGGACATTCAGCCTTGCTGGGTAGTTCATTCTCGGCTGCATTCTAAGCTCTTTTGCCTTCCGGTATATTGTATTCCAAGCCCTACAAGCTTCCAATGTAGCTGCTGCTAAGTCCTGTGTGATCCTGACAGCAGCTCCACGATATTTGAACTGCATCCTTCTGGCTGCTTGTAATATTTTCTCTTTGACTTGGGAGTTCTGGAACTTGGCTATAATATTCCTAGGGGTTGGTTTTTTGGGATCTCTTTCTCTGGGGGATTGGTGGATTCTCTCCGTTTCTATTTTGCCCTCTGCTTCTAGAATATCAGGGCAATTTTCCTGTAGTAATTCTTTGAAAATGATGTCAAGGCTCTTTTCCTGATCATGACTTTCAGGTATTCCAATAATTTTCAAATTACCTTTCCTAAGTCTGTTTTCCATATCAGTTGTTTTTTCAATGAGATATTTCACATTTTCTTCTAATTTTTCATTTTTTTTGGTTTTGAAGTATTGATTCCTGATTTCTGTTAAATTCATCAATCTCCCTGAATTCTATTCTTTGTCTGAAGGATTTGTTCTCCTCAGAGAGTTTTCTTATCTCTTTTTCCATCTGGTCAATTTTGCTTTTTAAAGCATTCTTCTCCTCAATAACTTTTTTGAACTGTCTTATCCATTTGGCCTAAGCTGTTTTTTAGCATGCTATTTTCTTCAGCATTTTTTTGGATTTCCTTGACTAAGCTGCTGACTTCATTTTCATGTTTTTCCTGCATCTCTCTCCTTTCTTTTCCCAGTTTTTCTTCCAACTCCCTCATTTGATTTTCAAAGTCTTTTTTGAGCTCTATCATAGCCTGAGCCCAATTTCTGTTTTTCTTGGAGTCTGTAGATGCAGGAGCTTGTGCTTCCTCATCTTCAGACTGAGTATTTTGATCCTTCTTGGGCTCATTTGCAAAATATTTCTCAATGGTCTTCTTATTTCTTTGCTTGTTCATTTTCCCAGCCTAAGCCTGTTTTTGGGGGGTGCTTCCTGAGCTTTTGGGACACTCCCACAAGGGTCTCAGTGTGTGAGGCTCTGTCCTCCCTCCTGGTCTGTGAATAAACATAAGCGCCCCCCTCTGCCATGGGGCTGAGGTGGGGGGGCCCTGTTGTTCTATGGGGGGGCCTAGACTGGGATCAGGATCTGAATGTGGTCAGAGCCCCAGAGTCCCACTCCAGCGGCAGAGGACAGAGCTCTGCAGTCTCTCTCTCTTCACTCTCCTCCCTCAGCTCAATGGGCTCATGCCCTGGGGGCTCCTGCTTACTGGCTCTGCCTGCTTCTGTTTCCTGCATCAGGGCTGGGGAAAGACCATGCTGCTTGCTGTGTGCCCTGAGGGCTGGTATCCACGTGCTCGCTCTGGCAGAGGTCCCCCGCTGTTCCTCCACTTTGTGCCGGTGCTCCCCGGGGTGCAGCTCAGGAGACTCCCCTGCTGCTGTGAGCCACGGCTCCCAGCACCCTGGAGCTGCCTCCGGGAGGCTGAAGTTCTTTGGCTCTAGTGGGCCACCCCTCTGGTGGGCTGCCCCTCCAACCCCGGGGAGCAGAGCCTTTCTGCTCTTTTCCAGATTACCTTGAGTAGGAGAACTGCCTCACTGGGTCCCTTTGTGGGTTCTGTCTCTCGAAAGTTTAGTTAGAGTCCTTAGTTTATGAGTTTTTATCAGAGAGCTCCTAAGACTGGATCCCTTCATGTCGCCATCTTGGCTCCACCCCGGCCTTAGACTCTTGATACTACTAGCTGGGTGACCCTGGGCAAATCACTTAACCCGGATTGCCTCACATCCAGGGCCATCTTCAGTCATCCTGATTTATATCTGGCCACTGGACCCTGAAGCCCCAGAGGAGAATGTGAGGCAAACTTAGCACAGTAGCCCCTCACTAAAATCCAACCCATGCGCATGCCATGGCATCACCTCCCTGATGTCATGATCTTCTTTGAGAAAGAACAAACAAAAACAGTTAATTGGCCTGATAACTCCATTGCATTCATCCTGTCCAACCATTTAGCATGTCACTATGTGCTGGCAGTGTGCTTAGAGTTGTAGATACAAAGAGAAGCAAAAGCTAGAACCTGCCCTCTTGGAGTTTGCAGTCCAATGAGATCTACTATACTTTGTTCATTCATTCTCACTCTGATTCCAATGCTTTGCTATCACAAAGTCTCTTGTTTTTCATAGTAGGAAACTGGGGGGGGGGGTAAAGGGAAGCACCTAAGTTAACTCAATTTATAAGGAGAAAAGCTGCAATCCCAACCCATATCTCCTGCTTCTAGACACCCCCATCCCCTACCCCCCCAGGTTATTCCCACTGGGAATTGTACATTTGAATGATATTCCATTAACTCCAAAAAAACTGGACTAAGGGCAGAGAGCCCTGGTGGTTTGGGAGCTTGACTATCATATCATTTCCCTCTCCAACCTCACTAACACGATCCTTTCCTGAGTCTGATTCCCTTGTGTTCTCTGTGAGTCCCTGGTGTTGCTCTATAATCTGAGAACCTGATCTATGTTGATGAGGAAGGCAAAGGGGCCCCTGCTGGCATTTCAGCACAGCCTTGAGGATTTAGTTTCCTCCATGCCTTCATGGTCTAATTCATTTGTGACTCTGAGGTTGGGAATTCCAGGTCAGGGAGGAAGGGAGGGTGGTGGCTTCATACTTTGGTGGTAAAGATATTTCTGTGCTTTGCCATTTGCCTTACATCTTTGATTATCCACCTACTCAGGGACCAACCCTGCTCCATGGGTCTCCACAGTCATCTTTTAGTCTTGTGCCCCATCTTCTCCCCAACCCTTCCCTGTACCTCTCTAGGGTAGAGAAATAGCAAAAGATGGATGATATGTTTGCTTATCTTTTTTCTTTTCTTTTTTTTTGGGGGGGGGGTTTGCAAGTCAATGGGGTTGAGTGACTTTCCCAAGGCCACACAGCTAGGTAATTATTAAGTGTCTGAGGTCGTATTTGAACTCAGGTCCTCCTGACTCCAGGGCTGGTGCTCTATCCACTGTGCCACCTAGCTGCCCCAATAAATTCTTACAGACAGATCATCTTGGGAGTCAAGAAGACTTGGCATGCTAGTCTGGCTTTGCTACTTATTAATTGTGAAATTTGGGCAAGTTACCCTTGCAGCCTCAGTTGCCCAATCTGAAAAATGGGGATAATAACATTTCTGTAATTTACTTCACAATATCAATGGGAGGATACAATGACCTAATATCTAATAGGGCATGTACTATTATCATCATAATGGGGAATCTAGTTTGACTCGTTGAATGTGATGTTTTTCCCATGCTTAGGGATCTTGATGATATTTGATAAAGATTGTGGCCTGTAAGGTCAACCTGAGTCAGGTGTGAACTATGGCAGTGAAAGAGCTCAATGTTTGTTACCTTGAATTTCATGAAGAGAAACATGGTTTCCAGGACCAAAAAAATTTTGTTCTTAACATCCTCTGCCCTGGTCAGATTATGGATGTCGTAATCTTTAGGAAGGAAAGAAATCTTTATTAAACACTAACTATGCAGAGCACTTACATACATTAACCCATCTGATCCTCCCAGTAACTCTATAGGTGTTTGTTATTTCCCACACTCTACAATTGAGGAAAGAGATAGAGATGAGAGGTGTCTTGTTCAGTTGTGAGTGTCTGAGGCTGGATTTGAGCTTGGGTCTTCCTGATTACAGTCTTTCTTCTCTCTGCCCAGTATTCCCAGTTGCCTAACAGAAGCTAGCATTGTTCTGGGTGTTGCAGTGTAGGATTGAGGGAATATTTCTCTACTCCTTTTTCCTCCCTTAAGGGAGGAGGCAAAGACTGATATGAGCTTCTGGGTGCCAGTCAACATCAGTGGCTGACTCTTTCCACCTTGGTCAACATGAAATATGTGGCTCTGTGGAAGTTTCTTTCCCTGTTGTATTTTTATCTTGGTTGTATTTATCCCTTCCTGTCTTTGATGAAGGAGTTGGTGGTTTTCCTTGAGGCTTGAGGACCAAAATGACATCACCATGTTGGGGACAAGGCACAGTATATTCAACTGTGACCAGTCATACAAATATGGGCTTGGAAGGCTCTCACCAATCAGGCACCAATAGTCCCCATAAACATGGGGAGTGGAGATAGATGGCCCTAAATTTGTACATCTCACATTGCTTTTAAGATACTGAAGTTTTACTTTGCCTAGAGAGCCAGATCCTTCTTTGATGCAGGCAAGTCATGCTGGGTGGTCCCCTGTTTGGTATCTCCCATACCTTACTATCAATACCAGAGTTCTTCAGAGAGAGGTTGCACTGCTTCTTCTGACCTCCATGCGTGTGCTTGCTTTGTGTGAGTTTTCTATAAAGTAGTCCTGTAGGTAGATAGCCATTTGGCATTGGCATAATGTGCCAGCCCATTGGAGTTTGTGGTAGAGTCTGAATACTTGTCTGAAAGCTTCTCCTGCCAGGTGATTTTTCAGGATCTTCCTAGTCTTCTGCACATGGAGCTGGTAGACTGTTGAGGTTTCCCAGGCATACAACAACAAAGTCAGCCCAGTGTAGACCTTCAGATAACCTAATACCTCTTCTCTCCTACACTTTGCTTCTAAGCCTCCCAGAATCTGAACTAGTTTTAGCACTAGGTGCGTCAACCTCATCATCTATGTGAACATCCTTGGTAAGTATATTGTAAAGTAAGCAATTCAGCATTTCTCCATTTGCTGTAACTGATGATTCCATACATCTGGATGGAGTGATGCTGGTTGGTGGAGAACCTTTGTTTTCTTGGTGTTTATTGTCAGGCCAAAATTAGCACAAGCAACAGAGAATCAATCTACACTCTGCTGTCTCTTAGCCTCAGAGGCCGATTTGAGGACACAAGTATCTGTGAGCAAAAAAAGTCACATCCCAGCTCTCCCTCCACTTTAGTCTAGGCTTATAGCCTTTTAAAGTTAATTAATTTACCCTCAGTGTGGTAACTTACTTTGATACCAATTTTATCCTCATTGTTGAAGCACTGTGCTAAAGTGCTTCATGTATGACAACACCTCTGAAAACATCATGGCAAAAAGCATTGGAGTAGCACATATCCCTACTTCACTGTATTACTGGAGACAGAATCTACCAGGCTGGGAAGGTCCAAAGGTTGGATGAGTCGTTAAGAGTGACTCTATATTGCTCACATTAGAGTTTGCAGAAGGCTAAACCTGGTCAGGAGCACTCTTCTCAAGAGTCCCATGACCCTGGTCAAGCTGTGAATTGACCCCAGATGCTAAATCCTATAAGAAGGTGGTTCCTCTGTCATATGCTATGTATGCCACATTCAGAAATGAACTTGGTAGGGTAAATGATTTGTAATCAATTACTTAAGATTGAACCCAATGTCTCCAGGTGGTATCAGGTAGTGTGTTCCTGGGTGTTGGGCTAAAACTTCTGTTCTTGCTATATCTTTGTGATTGATATCCTTTCATAAGAACTAATTGATCTTAATGGCAATAGTATTAGAGACCTATAGAGAGGGAGAGATTAAAGACAGGAGAGGGGTTGATCAAAGGAGCAAGCTCTCAGTGGAGATGGAATCAGACTCGAGTAGAGGGCTTGTCATACTGAGAGAAGCAGCACCTCTGTGAGAGAATGGAGCAGATCGGGAAAGAATGAGAGACAAAGTTGAAAGCTTTGAGAAACTGAATGGTAGAGACAAGAGTTCAGGACCCATTGTCTTAGGTTTCTCAGTGAAGTCAGAGATGAAGTATTTTTTATGAGGATGGTATAAGAAGGGTTGTTTTGGAATAGACACTAGGAGGAGTGTGAAGAATAATTGGGAAGAATAAATGATTTTCCGGCGGCTAGGTGGCACAGTGGATAGAGCACTGGCCCTGGAATCAGGAGTACCTGAGTTCAAATCTGGCCTCAGTCATTTAATACTGACCTAGCTGTGTGGCCTTAGACAAGCCACTTAACCCCATTTGCCTTGCAAAAACCTTAAAAAAAAGAATAAAAGATTTTCTGGGTAGCAGGGAAGTCTCAGGCAAGCTTAGATAACATAACTTTATCAGACTAAGGCTTGGTTCCTGACTATTTTCAAGAAAGAGGGAAGGAGGATAGTGTAGGTAAACTCTGAGATGAGGTTTAGAAAGCCTGAGTAGGGACTTTGTAATGGAGAGAGATTTACTTGTCGTTAGACTTAGGTTGAGATGGAGGAGAGAAGAAGGCTCAGTTTGCATGCCTAGCCCAAACCCTGCCGTGGCTCTCTATTGACTGACTTAGGGATAATTGCCAAGTCATGGGAATTGGGGAAGCTGCTGAACATCCCCTCCTGGCTGCTGCTGCTACCAAGGCACGTGGATGAGTTTATGGGAACCAGGGACCAACCATCCCGATAGCTAAAGTGTCCAAAGAGGTTTTGTCTCAAAGGTACGAGGAAAACAAAGCAAAAGGGAGAGTTCCAAGAAAAGCAAATATACTGGGGTTGTTGGCCCCTTCTCATCCCATCGAGTCGCAGCCAGTCCTTGTCCCTAGACTGCCACCTGCTGGGGAGAATGGAATCGTGACTCCTTTAGCCAGTTGTTTTCAACCAGGGCTCCCATCTATGCACGTCCAGCATCCTTAGGAGCCGCAGCTTTGGACTCGAATCCAGAGCACTCGCACTGCTTCCTCGAGAAGGAGCCCTGGGAGGCCTCCTCAATCCATCCTCACGGGGCTCCTGCCTGTCTTGGGCAGACCATTTGGGCAGACTCAGACCACTTGTCTGCTCTCTGAAGCTCCTCCTTCAGAAAGGGCCATCAGAGATGGCCACGGATCAATTTAATACAAAGCAGAGAGGAAGCAGCGAGTGAAAAAAGAAATGAATGAAAAATCATTTACTAAAAGCTTACCACAGATATGGCTTATTGGTGTCGTGCTCACATTCTTTTTTATTACATAAATATTTGACTTGTTTTGGAATTCTGTACAACAGTAGTTTCTATTGTTTTTGCTAAGGTTTTGAATTTTACACCCCCCTCTCTCCCCCTCCCCCCAGAAGGCAGTCTGATCATCTTTACATTATTTCCATGCTATGCATTGATCAAAATTGAGTGTGTGGAGAGAAAAAGCATATCCTTGAGGCAAAAATAACGTATCAGAGCTAACTTGCTCACCTGCTGCACGTCTGATGGGAAATTCTATGGTCCGTAGAGAGGAGGTCAGGGTAGGTGGTGAGGTAGCTTTTTAACTGCAGTTTTCACTCATAAAATCACATCCAATTCTGATGTCAAAATATTTGCCAGCGCCAATGATATTAGTGGTAAGTACTTTCTTTTCAGTGTCTTCAGTAGCTGTGATTGAATTACCCGAGGAAGCAGTGACCAGGCCCCATCTTCCTGAGAGATGATGTCTGGGTTGATTACTTCAGGGGCTTCTCTAGAAGCAGGGCCAATGGAATGGAGGGACATTGCCACTGTCAGTGTTCTTGGCTTCGGGGTCTTGGTATATCTCCACTGGCATTTGAGAGTTGGCAGCATTGGTGGTTTGATGGCTCATGTTCCCTTCTGTTTCTTCCTTGGAGTGCCTTTCTGTTTCAGCTAGGTTGGATTGTTTGCCCCATAGGTGGGAGTTGGGAAGCACCTGGCAGGAATGGCTGGCCCCATCTTCACAGGACCTGCTTCCCTGGGTGATGGCTATAGGATTATAATAATAAAAAACAGGCAGCTATTTGAATGACAGACTTCCTTGGATCCATTTCAGGCTGGGCTGCCAAAACTTATAATCAATCAATCAGGGAACAAAAATTGTCTAAAGTGGGAAGGTCTTTTATGTGCTAGGTACTTTTTTAGAGTCTGGATAATAGTTTGATGTCTGATCAATCTAAGATTTAAAACCACTGGGAATAATTCATTATTCAACAAAAGCTATAGGAAAAATTAGACAGCAATTTAGTAGAAAGTAGAATTAGACTGAGATTTCACATCCAAACAATGAATTACAAATGAATCCTTTCTTCCAAAGTGAAGGGTGAGACCAGTAATAAACTTGGTCAATCAAGCACATCTGGGCTGCCACACTGTGATTGTTTGGATTATCCCCATTGCTTAAGAGCCTTCATGGGGTGGGGACTCTCCTGACTTGGGGATTTGGTGGCCTATTCACACTCATTAAACATGGCTGAGGGAAGCTTGGGATGATTTAGGCTGGACAGACTATGGAAGAAAGATACCATTCCTTAAACTGTTGAGTTGACCAGCATAACTCTGGGCCAATTTCTCAGCACCAGGTTAGAGATCTTGGCCCTAAGGACTTGATCCTCTTAACCAAGATTGCAAACTGATGGCTGTGAGCTTGATTTTTTTCCTTATTTGCATTTCAATACCAGTGACTTCCTTTGTAATGCTATGTTTATTTTATATACTTAAAACTTAATCTGAGGGGTGGCTAGGTGGTGCAGTGGATAGAGCACCAGCCCTGGAGTCAGGAGGACCTGAGTTCAAATCTGGCCTCAGACACTTAAAAATTGCCTAGCTGTGTGACCTTGGGCAAGTCACTTAACCCCACTGCCTTGCAAGCAAAAAAAAAACAACTTTAAAAGAAAAAAAAACTTAGTTTGAGAAGGGGCCTCTAGGCTTTAAACAGATGCCAAAGGAATCCATGACACAAAGTTAATCTGTTCTAAGCTCTAGAACTCTGCTTTCAGGCCCTTTAGGTCTGACTGATGAGTGAATCCTCTGGCCCACCAGTTGAGACCCATCCTCAGCAATACGGCATCTTCTTGCCAGCCCAGGGACATCCATTGCCATGCTTCCTCCTGTCCCAGTTCTTGAAACATAACCAAATCACGACTGCCACTGGAAAAGGTCCATCAATATATTCCCCAAACGTTCAACTCACCATCCCTGGAATTTTCCAAGCTGAAATTCTCCTTTCTGGCCACCACTCTCCTATATTTTCTCTTTTGTCATTAGAATACAAATTCATTGGGGGAAGGAATTTTGATTATCACAATTCTTGAAATAGAGTTGTCATTAATGAATGCTTTATTCATGCATGTCCACATAAATATTTTTAAAATATAAGATACTGCAATACTTTCCTATAGGAATTATGTAGAGCAGCGAGAAGTCTTAGTTACTTAACATACGGAAGAAATGATGATATAAAATAGATGGATTTGATTATATAAACTGTGGAGGTTTTGCACACCAAGAAGTAATATATCCAGAGTCAAAAATGGAAGGAAACAAATTGGAGAAAACATTCTCTCAGTATTCCTGGTAGAAGTCTGATACCCAAACTCTACAAAAAGCTGACATAAATTTGGGATCACTGGTTGCATGACCGCTTCTGTAAGGGAAGTTGAGAAATCTAGAAAAAGGGAAGGGTAGCTAGGATCCAGGAGATTATATCTAGTAGTGGTGAGAGGATCACGTGCAGACATCCATGGAGTGAGTTCTTGGGAGGCCTCAGGAGACACCTGGTGCGCTCCCTGCGCTCCCCAAGGCTTCAGTCACATTCTCTTGAGTCTTCATTCAGTCATTCAATCACCATGGTGACTGAGCAGGAAGGGTTCAGGGGTACTTGTGTCTGTCCAGCCATAGCTTAGGGTTACAACGTATAACAGAATTGAGGTGAAAATGGTGGGAGAGCTACCAGGGTCTGGGGGAGGGGTGTTCAGCTTAGACTCAGTTGTATTCTAGATCTACCTGGGCAAGGATGGGCAAGTCCCTTCCCCTTTCTGGGCTGATCTACTGGTCTCTATGGTGTCTTACAACTCTATGAAAACTCCACCTTAGAGCTGCCAATATATGAATCACAGTAGATTGCTCCCAATTCTCCATTCTTAAAGAAGGGTGCCCAGCTGCAGATGGAGACATTTACAGCAGTCACTGAGCACAGGCCATGTGCCAGGCCCATCACTGGGAATCTCAGCCCCGAGGACTTCGCAGTTCACAAGCTGACCAGGGGACACCCACCATTACGATCCAAAGCCGACAAAGACTGCCAATGCAGAAACCACCATAGATTATGCTCTAAGTGATGAACTTGGAGTCAGGAAGAGTTAACATTCTGTCTCCAACAATTACTTGATCATGGCAAACCACAGTCTCTCCGAGTCTCACTGTCTCATTTGGTTTTACTCCTAATTGATATTTTATTTTTCCAGTTACATGTTAGGAAAGTTTTCCCAACATTCATTCACATGCAGATGCACATTCATGTTACATAATTGTCTTCTACCTTCCCTTCCCATTCCTCTTGCCTCAATGGCCAGCCGTCTGGTGAACATTACATTTGTGTATAATATGACAGATGAGTCATTTTCTGTATAAGGAATTAAGATGAAGGGAAAAGAAAGAAAACCAAGAGATAGGAAAGAAAAATATAAGAGAAAATTTAAAAAAGTGAACATACTGTTCATTCAAATTTTGTAGGTTTTTCTTTGGTTTGTTTTGTTTTTCTTCCTCTGCATGTGGGTAGCATTGTTCATAACAGTCTTCCAGGGTTGTCCTAGGTCTCTGAGAGGAGTTGTATCGATCAAGGTTGATCAATTCACAGTGTTGTTGATAATGTTTACAATATTCTCTTGGTTCTGCTCCCATTGCTCACCGTCAGTTCTTGTAATTCTTTCCATGCTTCTCTAGAGTCTGACCATTCATGGTTTCTTATAGAACAATAGTACTCCATAACATTCATATATCCTAACTGGTTCAGCCATTCCCCAATAGATGGACATCCCCTCAATCTCCAATTCTTTACCACCACAAAAAAGAGCGAATATTTTGGAACATGGGGGACTTTTCCTATTTTTGATGATTTCTTCTGGATATAGGCCTAATATTGGTATTGTTTTATTTTCTCATTTGTAAGGTGAGTACAGCCATCACTCTTACGAGCCCTAGAGAGCTAGGACCCTCCCCTCTCCCACTAAAGTCTTTAGAAATTGTAAGAAGAGGAGGTAGGAGTTGTCTCTCCCTTCAAGAGTCACTTCCTCCTATCCAAGGGGCTCACTGTTTTGATCTTTGAGGCAATTGGCATTTAGCAACTTGCCCAGGATCATACAGCTAATAAGTGTTGTATCTGAGGTTGGTTTTGAACTCAGGTCCTTCTGACTTTGGGGTTGGTACTCTGTCTTTTGTGCTACCTAACTGTTCTCATTTTGGGGGGGGTGGCAGGGGTGGCACTACTTTTTAATGTGGGTTCCCTGGGCTACTGTCATGGAGACCCATGATTCAACAAGGTGGCAACTATACTGTTCCAGAGCATAAATCCCCGAAGACCCACAGTGAAAAATCAGTCAAGAATTTATTAAGCTTTTATCCCTGCTTAGAATGTACCTAGTGCTGCACATACAGAAAAAGGCAAAAATATGGTTCTTGCTCTTGAGTCATTCTATTGGGGAGACATCCTGCAAACAATAAGGCACGTGTAAAATGCGTACAGCATAACTGGAGGTGATCTTAGAGGGGGAGACTCCAATAATGGGGAGAGTGTGACTGTATGCATGAACGTAAGTGTGCATGGATGAAGAATTGGAGTGAGGAAGACCTTGGGTCAAGTTGTCTCAGATATTTGCTAATTTTATGGCAAGTTGTGTAACTTTTATGGGCCTCAGTTTCCTCATCTGTAAATGAGCTGGAGAATGAATTGGCAAACTCCTCCAGTGTCTTTGCCAAGAAAACCTCAACCTGGGGTCCCAAAGAGTTGGGCATAGCAACAACAATAGCAACCAAGATGCTTAAAGTTCTGAATCTCTGATTCATGATCCCAAGTGGGGGTCTAAGGGGGGGCTAGCAGTGCTCTCCCCCCTTCTACCCTGCAGCCTTTCCTCATACAGCCTCCATGGAGGGTCCTCCAATCTAACTTATGATCATAACCATAATAGTAATAATCATTCTTATTTAGCATTTCTGTAGAACTTCGAGGTTTTAAAAGCACTTTCCAAAAATGATTTCTGTTCATCCTCATGACAACTGTGGGAGGTGTTATTTGTTGATGAGGAAAGTAAGGATAAGAGAGCTCCTGTGACCCATCTGGGAACACACATGTAGCCAGTGTCCAACTGAGTGTGAACTCATCTTCCTGCGTCCGGGTTCAGTGTTCCATCTAAGAAGCCACCCGTCACACAGAGGGCTGTTGTCTATCTCAGATGAAATGATGAGAAAAGCCCTTGGTAAACATTTAAGTGCTAGTCCCTTCCTAGGCCATTCCTCTTGTTTTCTCCCATGATCCTTCACCATTGGATGATGAGTTGAGTTTTGGGAGGGGGTTAGAATCATAGTAATGGAGGCCAGATGATAAAGGTAATCTGAGAAAAGAGACAAATGCCCAAATCCCTAAGTCACAGACTCACAGAAGAGTTGGCAGAGATGTCATCTACCATCCAGATCAACCTTGTTCCATCAAAGACTCTCCACTGTAGTAGCTCTGGAAAATGGCGATCCAGATTTTACTTGGAGACTTCCAGGGACACTGCCTCCCAGTACCACCCCTTCTACTTATGGAAAGCTCTTTTTGTCAGGATAATTTTCTGTATCTCAAGTCAAATCTACCTTTCTATATATCTCTAGCTCTTCCCTATCTCACATGAATGATTCCTGATTTTCCCCTTTGGGGTCAGACAAAACAAAATCATATATTTTTCTCCCTGCCAGTCTTTCATATACCAAATACACCAATCACTCCCTCCTATCTCACTCTCACTCAGTAACCATTGCACTGTACTGTCAAAATTGAGATAATGTCTACCTCCAAGAGCTTTCTTTCTACTTGGGGGTAAGAGGACACTGGGAATCAAGTCCAAGTCACTCTGATGATTTGAGAAATGGGAGAGGACATTAACAGCTAGTGTGAAAGAGGATGAAGAAGGGAGGGACCTGGTCCTTGGTCTCAGGCTCAATGGAAGAAAAGGATTCTGAGAGGTGGAAATGAGGAGGGAGTGCTCCAGGGTTAGGGGATGATATATTCAACTGAGTTGGTTGTTCAACTAAAAGTTAAAGGAATAATTTTGTCGAAGGAATCCTGGACTGGGACCAGGGCTGCTGGGTTTCTCATTTAGATTTCCTGACCTTGAACAAGTCATCTCACTTCTTTCATTCTCATCCATAAAATGATGCTCTCCAGCTTGTAAATTCTCTTCTTAAAATGTGTCCCAAACTGAAGCCAATACTCCATGTGTGGTTGAACTAGGGACGCTGTGTATTAGGACTAATCATCCTCCTCATTCCTGGAAACTTGGCCTCTCTCAGCTTTTCTGGCTACTGGAGCACACTGCTGACTCATCTGGAGCTTCCAGTCCACTGAAATCTAGCCTAGATTTTTGCCAAGAGTCAAAGTTAAGCTCACTTGTCGATTATTTACAGATTCCATCTTCTTTCCCTTTTTGAAAATCAGGTCATCTCTAGTCCTTCTCCAGCCCTACGATCCCTGTCTTGTTCTCTTGATCTCTCAGATATCACCGACAGGGTGTCGGTCAGCATGCCTGCCAGTCCTTGAATTCATCAAAGGCTGCCAGGTCTCTCTTACGATCTCCCTATTTATCTTGGATAGTCTCTCCACACTAGTCCTTTTGTTGTTTTGCATTTTCCAGTCCAAAGGTCATTTTCCTTTGCTGAGAAAACACAAAATAACCCCAATCAAGCGGTTCTGTTTTCTCTCTGTCAGCAGTCCTTGTCCCATGCACCCCATGCAATGCTCTTATAGCATCTCTGATCTTTTTCTTTTCCCCAATGTAGCTCAAAAATCCCCCAAACCTCCCCAGTGTTGCCTTTGGCTTTCCTAAGCGGCTACAGTTTACACTGAGCTCTCAGTGTCCTGATGATGTTCTTCCCAGGACATGAATGTTCGGCCTTTGTTTCCCTCCCTTTTGTTAAGGAACCAAAAAAACCCCTTCAGTTCTTTGGGAAACTCTCTGCATCACTCCAATTGATCTCTTTAGACCTCTCCAAATTTTCTCCTCATTTGAATTGGGTGTCTTCAGACTTTTCTTATTCAAACAAACAAAAATGAGACATCAAGTCCTGAATAATTAAACTAAATTAAATCAAACTTGGTCCTGGAATGAGATAAGAAATGCACCCCACCCCTTCTTCCTTGCAAAGAAGACCTCATCCCGTCAGGCCTGTCTGATGCACTGGTTAGTTTTAGAGGATTGCCTTTTCCTAGCTCTTTTATTATTTTTTTCTTATAAGGGATGATTCACAGGGGAGAGAAATAGAGGGGAAAAGGAAGTCCTGGAAAATAAAGGTACAAATAAAAGAAATCCATTTTTAAAATTTTAAAAGAAAAAAATTCATTCTTAAGAATTTCTCTTCATCCTAGATTGACTTTCCTTGGAAAGATTCTGTCCATGGGAAGTGAGTGGTGTGGTCTTTTGAGAAGGGAGAGAATGATACTAGTCTTGTGTTTACATGAGTTCTTGAGATCTGAGAGCTGAATTTGAGGTTAAAGTTTTGTTTATTCTTTGGGCCTTAATTCAGTCCAAACCACTATCAATTATAGAGACAAGATGAGTAGATGGTGCCTGGAGGAAGGTAACTAGGAAGGAACTTGAAACCACATCCTGAAAGCATCTGATGAAGGAATTGGAGATAATTAGAGACTTGGGGGAGAGGGAAAAGGATCAGCTTTATTCAGAAATCTGTAGGGTAGTCGGTTCTCTGGAGGTCTGTACATAGAGCTTACCATCAGGGATATGAGAGAGAGAGAGAGAGAGAGAGAGAGAGAGAGAGAGAGAGAGAGAGAGAGAGAGAGAGAGACAGAGAGAGAGAGAGAGAGAGACAGAGAGACAGAGAGACAGAGAGAGGGAGGGAGGAAGGGAAGGAGAAAGAGAGAGAGAGGGGCAGACAGAGAGAGAGATAGAGAGACAAAAATGAGAGAGGGGAGAGAGAGAGATAGACACATACACACACATGCAGAGAGACAGAGACAGAGAGAGAGAGAGAGAGAGAGAGAGAGAGAGAGAGAGAGAGAGAGAGAGAGATTGGGCTAGATGACCTTTAAATTATCTTTCTAAATCTAGATTATGTAACTTCAGATTCTGAGACTTAATTCAAGTTGGAATGAATTTTTGAATTTGTTAATTTTTTTTTTTTTAGTTTTTGCAAGGCAGTGGGGTTAAATGACTTGCCCAAGGCCACACAGCTAGGTAATTATTAAGTGTCTGAGGCTGGATTTGAACTCAGGTACTCCTGACTCCAGGGCCAGTGCTCTATCCACTGTGCCACCTAGCCACCCTGAATTTGTTCATTCTTGAAGAGATGAAGGGACACTAATAAAGCAACTCAAACACTTTTTTGTTCCCCTTAGGAACAGACTTTGGGGAAGAAAGATCCTATCTGTCCCTTGGCCAGGTCATGATTAGAGATGACAACCCTCTACAGCCAGGGCCTTTCCCTGTAGCAGAGCAGGCCATGGAGTATATATGAATAAACATTCTCTCTTCATCATTCCTTACCTCTGGATGTATGAATGATTAGATAAAATCATCCTCAGAGGAAAATCCAAATGGAGAAATAACCTAGTAGATGAAAACATCTTATGTCAGAGATAAGTTTACTACACAAAATTACTTGGGAAGTGCAGTAGAGAGGGGTCATACAAAATATTAGATCAGGCCCCAAAGCAGATGTTATTGGGTGGGGAGAACAAGAATGTTTTGTGGAGAAGGGGAGATATAACTTGACCTTGACCTTGTGTTTCAAATTTGGTCATGTTCACGATCACCCCTCCTCTTTTATTGAACGTAAAATAAAAGTGGAATCAAAGATTCAGAGCTGGGTGGGGTGTGGGGGAACCTTGGCAAAGCAAGTTTGATCTCTTCATTATACAGACAAGGACACAAAGGAAACACAACATGATTGACCTGTGGACATATTGGCAATAAGGAGCAAGGGTGGAATGTGAACCTCAGTGGTTCCAGATGCAGAGGTCTTTGGACTCCAGCCTATAGAGTGCATCCAGTCTGGAAGGAAGGAAGGAATTGCAGACAAGAGTGATGGAGCTATGAAATTAGAGGGGTGGAAATTGTCAGCAGCACAGAGTCAGAAAAGTTGGACAAGGTTTATTTGAACCAGTTAGACACAGAGACTTCTATGGCAGGAAGAGCTGCTGTGATCTTTCTTTGTACTTTATACAAACCTGACAGGGAGTGGCTAAAATTAGTTCTCTTGGTGACTTCCCAGGGTCCTTGGAAAAGTAGCTTTCTCTATTCAGGAGTCAGAAAACTCAGATGAGTCGGTTCCAGGATGATAACTCATCAGCTCAGGACAGTCCAGGGCATTTCTGGAACCGTTGCTATCACTATTCTCCATATCAACCTGGAAGTCCTTCAGTGTGGATTGGTTAACAACCCAAGAGATATTAAAGATGGAGTCTCAGTGCTTAGCACAGTGTCTGACATATGGTAGGCACCTAATAAATGTGTATTAATGGGTGGGTTGAATCCTTTTGTACTTGGGGCGCCTCTAGTTCTGATAACATCCCATTCATTGGAATCTTCTTCCCTACCCTGCCTACCCAGGGTCTCTGTCCAGGGTCTGCAGATGGGCTGTCTCAGAGCAGGGAGGAGACAATTTGACCCTGAGCAAGTCTAGGATATGGATTGAGCTGAGAAGAGAGATGGCCCCCTCTAGGGAGGCCCAGAAGGCCAGGGATCCAGTCAGGGCTACCCAGGTCATGGTTGCTAGAGAGATTGGATGGAAATTCTGAACTAGGTATTTTTACTATCGAGGCTCAAAGTTGAATGGTTTCTGTCCGCAGCAGTGCAGTGTGGTCAGGGACTTCTCAGCATCGACTCTTTGCAGTGGAGTTTTTGCTCTTCATCCCTAGTTAGCATTCTGGCCAGGCTAAATGAGTGCTTGGGGGCTGAGCAGCCCCATCAGGACATGGACAGGAAAAGAGAGAGGATTAAGGGAAATGAAGTCATTTGGTGGCCCTGTAACACGGTCCTTCCATATGTCTTTGACTGGGGCTGGTTTGCTGGACCACCCTTGGGAAGCTCTGCTCCTTCCCTCCCCTTTTTTCTCTCTAGAGAGAATCCCTCCTCCTTCCTGGAGCTCCTTACCCTGATACTCCTCATTCTTCTCCCCTTCCCTTCTCATTTTAATTTTCTCTTCTCACATAAGAGAAAAGGATATGAAACATTTTATATTTTCATCAGCCCAATTAATAGTCTTCTCTGCCTCTTCTGCAGAACTGAAACAACGAGACTCCAACAAGAGGCAACAAGAGGCAAGACCTCTTGTTGGATGTTACTGGCTAGGAGAATCAGGAAATCAGGGAAAGTTTGGTGGAGAAGGGGAGATGTGAGTTGGCTTGGGCATTTTGCATCTAATTGGATCATTTTCAAGCTCATCCCTCCTTTTTTATTGGAGAAAGGTGTCCTTTGAATCTAGCCTAGGGAGCTGCTGGCATGTTGGCATGCTCCAATGGGTCCAGAGGACCCAGCTTCTGTGGGACCTGGAAGGGAGACTGGGCTGGGGGAACTTGTGGGGAATTTGGATTGTGCTGAATTCATCCCCTCTTCCTTGGACAGTCACTTGGGGGGGCTCTGAGTTTGAGGTCTTTTCACTCTCACTGAGACTCTGGGACACTGTGATTGCTGAGTTCAGTCAGGCTCCTCTAAGCAGATGTACAGAAAGGAGACCTGGGGGTGGGACTCAGGCTCCTTGAGGGGAACTCCTGGATCCTACAGAAGGGGAAAGGAATGGAAAACACCTCCAGACAATGGGTTCTCTTGTTTGCAGATAGAGTCATCAGATCTAGGCTACCCTAAAGAAATTCTGCCGGTTTGCATTTCTTATGCTAATGTGAGTACCTTTTGGGGTTACTGCAGCAACTTCTGCAGCAACTACACTGGCAGGAACCCCCAGTTAGAAAGGAAGCCAACTCAAGTCTACTGCATGGACCTGCATGCTCAAATCCATCCTTCTCTCCCCTCTGCCCCCACTAAGGCAATGGCCTTGAGTCTGCCACATGGAAGGGTCTCATAAAGTCACATGGACAGCATGACTAGGCAGAGGAGTGTCCCGGGGCTCCAAAAATATCTATTTCAGGGAAGAGAAATGACTTGTCTCTTTCTCTCTGTCATCCCGCCCTGATGCAACCAGGGCTTTTAACAGCCAATCTATCTGCCAGGTGTTTGGGAAGCTATTGTTCCCTGGAGTCTCCTGCATTTGGGAGTGATGACTCTCCATAGCACCAAGTCTGGAGTTTGGAAGACCTGAGTCTGACTGCAGATACTTACTAGATATGTGACCTGGGCAAGTCACTTAACCTATTTGCCTCAGTTTTCTCTACGGTAAGTTGGGGATAATCACAGCATTGCTGTGAGAATCAAATAAGATAAATTTATAAAGTCCTAAGGCCACGGTCTGGCCCATAGGAGGCATTCTATAACTGCTGATTCCCTTCCCATTTCCCCTTAGTCAATACTATCTACACACACACACACACACACACACACACACACACACACACACACACACACACGTCTCCTCTCAAATGAAGAATAGCTGCTGGTCTCTAACCTACAGGCAACTCTCCCTTCCCAGAGAATATCAATGCTCCTAGATTCCCTCTAAGTCTGCTCCCAACCTCTGCTGTTAGATTGGCATAAAGTTCTCCCAGGGCCCTCTTTGTGGAAGCACATATCTGAATAACCCACAGGAATAGGCTTTGGGAAAAAACTATGATCTCGAAGACATTTGGGGGAGAGAGGTCTCAGTTCCGGAGCAAGCTCACTGAGGTCTTGGACACAAAGAATGGGAAAGAAAGAAATGATTTAGGACCTTAGCGTATCAGATCTAGGAAAGATGGTAGAACATAAAACATGAAAGGTCAGAACTAGAAGGGACAATAGAATATGAAATATTAGAGCCAAAGGTGGGAGCTGGGGTTATAAAGCATAGAATATCAGAGGAATCGAAGAGCATAGACTATTGGAACTCAAAGAGACATTAGAACATTGTCTCTCATAAATGTGAGGGACCTTGGAATACAGAACATAGAACATTGGAACTGGAAGGGTCTTTGGAACACAGAAGGTCAGATGTGAGAGGGCCTTTGGCACCCAGAAGGTTAGAAGTCAGGGTTGGGAGGGCCTCTGGAACATAGAAGATGAGAACTGGGAGGGTCGCCCAGAACCTGTGGGTGCTGATTCTGAGGGTAGTCTCTCCAGGGAACTCTCTTCTTGCTGCAGTTTGGTTCTGGTGACTTCTTTCTACAGGGGCTGTGATCACAGTGTAGCCATCATTCTCCCCCAACCCCTTTTCTTGGTGGCTCTGTGATCCTTTGTTGCCCTAAAGCTCTGGGATGTAAGTAGAAGATGTTCTGTCACTTTGTGCATTGTGGGATCGTCTGGTTCTTTGAGAAACACTTATTCAATGTCAGTTAGATGGGACTTTCAAACCAGATCCAAATAATGTTAGTGATGCCAAAGGGCCAGAGTTGGGAGACCAAAATACCCAACCGACAGTGCCAGAAGATGGTGGCAGCCCTGTCTGAGAACATCACATCTATCTGCTCTCCTTTGTGCCCCACCATTTTTACAAAACACAAATATGGGGCTTCTGAGACAGGAAGGGATTTGCTCAAAGACTGACCGGCTCATGGGTGACCAGACTCTCAGGTCAGTTCCTTAATCCCTTCTCCTTCAGATTTCCTGACTGCATCGCTGACAATCTACCTACTACCATACCAGGCTGGGAGAGGGTGAAGTCAATACCACTTTCCACCCACCCTAGCTGTTCCCATGATGCCTCAGGTCATCCCCATGGGACCCATGCTTGGAGAGTGTTTGTTCATTGGCTGCAAAGACAACAGTCAGTGTCTCTGTATTGGAAACAGATGATAAAGAAGTATTTAGAACGGGATTTTGTTGGTGGTCAAAGGGCCAGTTGCCCTGAATTAAACTTGCAGAGCACAGGGAAGGACAGTAAAGGAGAATGGGGGAAATGGAGGCACAAATCCTGGCCAATAGCTACATTCAGTGGAATGGCTGAGGCATCCTACTGAAATCACAAAGGAAAACACAATTCAAATTAAGGAGGAATTCATTGAGCCAAAGGTGAACCAGGAGAGAGGTCTCATTTCCCAACCACTTTTACTCTCCTGATCAGGACCTCCAGGATCAAAAGTCATGCTGCCCTGGGGGCCATGCAGCACTGCAGATCTGTTCCCCCAGACCAGGCTCTTCCTCAGCCCCGACCTTGAACCTGGCAATGCCAGAGTGCTTTGCTGATGCCTTAGAATCACACCCTGCAGGCTGCTGTTACTTCCTCTGCCTATGTCTAGGGAGGGATGTGTATTTTCCCTTGCAGCTCTGGAGTCCCTGGAGCTGCATGTTTGCACTTGAGAGCATATGCTGAGCCATGGAACATCCTTATCATAAGAACCTAGGAACTGCTGGGAAGGCCCATGGGGTTCTGTAACAGAACAGAAATTGGGAGCTGCTTGGGGTGGGATGAGGCCACACAAAGCTGGGAGCTCTGACTTCTCTCCGACCAGATGGGAGTCCCTCTGCCTCTGGAGTTATTGTGGCTGAAGGTCCTGGAAAGGCATTTCCTACCTATGGCTGAATGTGGCCTGCGAGGCAGTCACTTTCCAGTGGTCTCCTGGCTTCCGACAAGGTGAACTAAGTTCCCTATTAAGAGAACTAGAGAGGGGTGGCTAGGTGGCATAGGAGTACCTGGGTTCAAATCCGACCTCAGACACTTAATAATGACCTAGCTGTGTGGCCTTGGGCAAGCCGCTTAACCCCATTTGCTTTGCAAAAACAAAAAGAAAGAGAACTAGAGTGAGGGAGGCAGGAAATATGCTGATCTTTCCTGGGAAATGCACTAAACCTTGGGTCAGGGTCAGGGGCTTTCCCAAGCCTCCTGACATCAGAGGTGTCCAAGCTCGCCCTTCTTTTTAGTTTTTAGTTTTTATTTTTGCAAGGCAATGGGGTTAAATGACTTGCCCAGGGTCACACAGCTAGGTTTGCATCTGAGGCTGCATTTGACCTCAGGTTCTCCTGACTCCACCTAGCTGCCCCTCGACTTACTTTTTGGAAGAAGACGCCAAGGTTTGAGATGAGGGGGAATGTAATGGAGCAGGGCTCCTTGAGAAAAACCCTCAGTAGCCTGGCAGCTTCTGGGGAGACTAGGCTCACCCTGATCCAAGATGCCGTTTGCCCCTGCATCATTGGCCACGGAAGGAGGCCACTTCGTTGCCACATATAACTTGTGGACGTCAGTTCCTCCTACCCTGCCCTCTGCCTCTGCAGATGCCTGGGAATGCAGCACATTGGGGAGGAGCTCCTATGAGATGCACCTCTGGGATTATCACTTCATTTTTTGTCCTTAAAAGCGTCCTGACTGGTAGCTACGGTAGTGACAACATCGAATTCCTAAGAGTAGCTCTAAAAAGAGAGGAACTAAAGCGGTTGGGCAAAACAAGTCGAGTCCCTGTGCCCCAGCAGGAAGGTTGGAAAGGACCTCAGCGGGAGGATCCCCTCCTTTCCTGTGTCAGGAAACTGAGGCCCAGAGAAGAGAAGGGACTTAGTCAAGGTCACCCAGACAGCAATTGGTTCCTCCGTCTGACTCCAGACTGGCACCCAGATCGATGCCCATCTTCACAAGGATGGGAGGGAGAGGGCTGTCCTTTCTCAGGACTGTTTGTAAGAGGCGGCACTCTCTCTCCATTAGCCCCCCCCCCCCCCCCCAGGAGCGCCCAGCGCACCTCCTAGAGGTCAGACCTGCTTTGGCCGTTGGAAGGTCTGGGTTCCGATCCCGCGTCTGGCGGGTGCCATCTGTGAGCCCAGGTCGCCAACGAGGAGCTGATCGATCATTTAAGCATCGGAGAGAGGACGGCCCCCGACGCACCGCCAGCGCTGGGGGTGCCCTGCTCCAGGCCCCAGGCGGGAGGACCCCCGAGCAGATGCAGCCAGGCTTCTGGGAAGCCACAGCCCAGCGTTGCTCTCAGGGGTCCCAGGGGTCCCGTCCCGCTCCCGGGGGGGGCCCTTGCCTTGTCCTGAGGGAGCCCCATCTGTCCTCTTCTTGGGAGGGCTGGCTGGACAGATGGATGGGTGCCGGCCCTGGGCGGGGCGGACATGGGGGGAGCGGGCATGGGGGTGGCAGCCGGCGGCCGCGGCTGGGCAGAGCCGGGCGCGCTTTGCCCGCAGCCGCCGCTTTGGGGAGCGCAATGCAGCAGCCCGGCCGCCAAGTCGGGGAGGCAGGCGTCGGGCCCCCCCAGTGTCCCGGGGGATGCGGGCTCCCGTCGGGCTGGGGGACACCTGCGGGACCCAAACACTGGCGGCGGCAGCCCGGGACCGGCAGGGAGAGGGAAGCGGAGGGCGAGGGGAGCCTGCCCCCCACTGTCTCTCCGCCCTCCCCCAGTCCCTCCAGGCTCCCCCCCCCCCAGGGAGCCCCTAGCTCTCCCGCCCTGGATCAGGGCGCAGACCCCCCCCCCCCCCCCCCCAGGCACTCACCGTACAGCAAGGCATGAGGCTGCTCTGGCCGGGGCGGCCGAGCCCTCCTTCAGCCGCAGCTCCCCGGGCAGCCCCGGGCCGGCCTCCTTCCTCTGGCACTCGTCGCCTCCCAGCCCGCCGGGCAGGGGGCTGTTCCGCAGACACACGGGCCTGGGACCCCGGGCGGGGTGGGCGCCTGGCGGAGCCTCCTGCCCTGGGCCGGCCGGCCGGGGGATGCGGTTAGTCGGGGAAGTGCGGGAGCAGGTGTTTCGAGGACCGAGCAAGGCAGTGCCAGGTTGGCCCCGGAGGCAGGAGGCAGGGTGCGCCGGGCTGGGCTCCAAGAGGTGGGGCTGGCTGCCCAAGGCTGCACCAGAGCAAAGATTCAGAGTCCACACTGCACCCCTGCTTGGGGTCAGCTGGCCCCTTCCCCACATCCAAAGAGCAGCTGACTCTGTTCTTGGCACAGCCCTGAGAATGGGAAGGGGGCATGAAGGGAGGCTCTGCCCAGGGGTGGGCATCCTGAGGGGCCTGAAGAAAAGCTCTGCCCAGGGGTGGGCATCCTGAGGGGACTGAAGGGAGGCTCTGCCCAGGGGTTGGCATCCTCAGGGGACTGAAGAAAAGCTCTGCCCAGGGGTGGGCATCCTGAGGGGCCTGAAGGGAGGCTCTGCCCAGGGGTGGGCATCCTGAGGGGCCTGAAGAAAAGCTCTGCCCAGGGGTGGGCATCCTGAGGGGACTGAAGGGAGGCTCTGCCCAGGGGTTGGCATCCTCAGGGGACTGAAGAAAAGCTCTGCCCAGGGGTGGGCATCCTAAGGGGACTGAAGGAAGGCTCTGCCCAGGGGTGGGCATCCTGAGGGAGCCTGAAGGGAGGCTCTGCCCAGGGGTGGGCATCCTGAGGGAGCCTGAAGGGAGGCTCTGCCCAGGGGTGGGCATCCTAAGGGGACTGAAGGGAGGCTCTGCCAAAGGGTGGGCATCCTGAGGGGACTGAAGGAAGGCTCTGACCAGTGGTGGGCATCCTAAGGGGACTGAAGGGAGGCTCTGCCAAAGGGTGGGCATCCTGAGGGGACTGAAGGAAGGCTCTGCCCAGTGGTGGGCATCCTAAGGGGACTGAAGGGAGGCTCTGCCCAGGGGTGGGCATCCTGAGGGGACTGAAGGAAAGCTCTGCCCAGGGGTGGGCATCTTGAGGGAGCCTGAAGGGAGGCTCTGCCTAGGGGTGGGCATCCTGAGGGGACTGAAGAAAAGCTCTGCCCAGGGGTGGGCATCCTAAGGGGACTGAAGGAAGGTTCTGCCCAGGGGTGGGCATCCTGAGGGAGCCTGAAGGGAGGCTCTGCCCAGGGGTGGGCATCCTAAGGGGACTGAAGGGAGGCTCTGCCCAGGGGTGGGCATCCTGAGGGGACTGAAGGAAAGCTCTGCCCAGGGGTGGGCATCTGAGGGGGCCTGAAGAGAGGCTCTGCCCAGGGGTGGGCATCCTGAGGGGACTGAAGAAAAGCTCTGCCCAGGGGTGGGCATCCTAAGGGGACTGAAGGAAGGTTCTGCCCAGGGGTGGGCATCCTGAGGGAGCCTGAAGGGAGGCTCTGCCCAGGGGTGGGCATCCTAAGGGGACCGAAGGGAGGCTCTGCCAAAGGGTGGGCATCCTGAGGGGACTGAAGGAAGGCTCTGCCCAGTGGTGGGCATCCTAAGGGGACTGAAGGGAGGCTCTGCCCAGGGGTGGGCATCCTGAGGGGACTGAAGGAAAGCTCTGCCCAGGGGTGGGCATCTTGAGAGAGCCTGAAGGGAGGCTCTGCCTAGAGGTGGGCATCCTAAGGGGACTGAAGAAAAGCTCTGCCCAGGGGTGGGCATCTGAGGGGGCCTGAAGGGAGGCTTTGCCAAAGGGTGGGCATCCTGAGGGGACTGAAGAAAAGCTCTGCCTAAGGGTGGGCATCCTGAGGGGACTGAAGGAAGGCTCTGCCCAGTGGTGGGCATCCTAAGGGGACTGAAGGGAGGCTCTGCCCAGGGGTGGGCATCCTGAGGGGACTGAAGGAAAGCTCTGCCCAGGGGTGGGCATCTTGAGAGAGCCTGAAGGGAGGCTCTGCCTAGAGGTGGGCATCCTAAGGGGACTGAAGAAAAGCTCTGCCCAGGGGTGGGCATCTGAGGGGGCCTGAAGGGAGGCTTTGCCAAAGGGTGGGCATCCTGAGGGGACTGAAGAAAAGCTCTGCCTAAGGGTGGGCATCCTGAGGGGACTGAAGGAAGGCTCTGCCCAGGGGTTGGCATCCTCAGGGGACTGAAGAAAAGCTCTGCCCAGGGGTGGGCATCTTGAGGGAGCCTGAAGGGAGGCTCTGCCCAGGGGTGGGCATCCTGAGGGAGCCTGCATGGACAACTTTGCCTAATGGTGGGCATCCTAAGGGGGTATGAAGGGAGGCTCTGCCCAGAGGTGGGCATCCTGAGGGCATATGAAGGAATGGTTCTGCCCAGAAGTGGACATCCTGAGGGACTTGAAGGGAAGACTGTTCAGAGGTGGGCATCCTACAACTTGCTCAGGTGCTTCTGTGTCTTGGCACGATAGTCACATAGTCACCCCTAACATTTACTGCAGACATGTGTCACCTGAATCTCTATTAGCTTAGTGAATCTGAATTTGGAGTCAGGAGGCTGGAGTTGTGTGATTTGAACTCATCCACTTAACCTTTCTGGGTCTCAGTTTCCATCTTTGTAAATGAGATTATATTTGGTTATTTTTTTTATACAATTTAAAAAATTATTTATTTAAGGCAATGGGATTAAGTGACTGAGACTGGATTTGAACTCAGGCCCTCCTGACTCCAGGGCCAGTGCTCTATCCACTGTGTCACCTAACTGCCCCTATATTTGGTTGTTTCTAAAGTCCCTTCCTAGGCAGTTAGATGGCTCAATGGATAGAGCCTGGAATCAGGAAGAAAATGGAAAAGCACTCTATTACCCTTGCCAAGAAGGCCCCATGGGCAGTGTCATGGGGCCATGAAGAGTCTGACATGACTGAAGAAATGGAAACCAACAGTAACGTCTTTCCCAGCTCTAAGCCTTATGGTTCCTTGCTTCACAAATAATAACATATCCCTGGTGCCCCTCCCTACTGCGATGAAGAAGAGGAGGGGGAGAGAGGAAGCTGGGGCCACCCAGGGACTCTGCTTCCCAGCCTGCTTGGAGCTATGCTTCTAGAGTTGGGTGGCTCAGAGCTGAGGGATTGCTGTCTGACCCAGCTCTGCGTTCTGGGCCCCTGGGAGTCTCTAAGCTCTGTGGATCAGGGTCCAAAATTGTGCTGAACAGAAACAGGTAGAAGAAGAAGGAGAGAAAGAGGGAGAAAAAGAGGAAATGAAAATGGAGGAAAAGAGGCTCAGGGGGAGAGCAGGGAAGGCCGTTCTCGAGTAGAGTCTACAAACATTTATCAAATCTTCTCATGGCAGATGCTGTGCCAAGAGATGAGTCTGGAACTCAGGAAGAGAACTTCCTCTCCTCACCCCTTCATCTTCCCCTTGCCCAAACTGTCTTAGGACCCCAGAGAGAGGATCTGTTTGCTCCTCCAGAAGCCAGTGGCATCTGAAACCTTCAGCTCTTAGGACAGAGGAGGCTGTGGCAGACTGGGAGCTTAAAGTCTGGCTCAAATGAGGCCACAGGTTCCACTGGGAACCAAGGAGCTGCTTCATGCTCACAGACTGCATTGCTAGCAGTGTAGAGTCATGGGAAAAATCCCGGGATTCTGTTGGAAGACTCAAACCCTCATATCAGCTTTGTCCTCCTCTTGTGTGAAACCAGGGTTTCTTCCTAAAGAACGAAAGGAATGGGACAGAGGTCCCTTTAGGGCCAAGTCGGTGGTGCTTCTCCTAGGCTGGGGAAGGCCCATCCTTACCGCTAAGGAAGAAAAGACAACCCCAGACTAAATATCTTACTGATTTGTGGTCCAGGAGGGATATGGAGAAGAAAACAACGAAACCCACCAGCAAGCAATTAATGAGAACCTACTTTGTGACACTGGGACGATGATAAAATAATGTGGACCCGATTTTAGGAGACAGCAGAAGCCATTGTCGACGTTACAGGATGGGGGTTGGGGAGGAGGCATCCATGTGCTTCTCAGAGGATTGGAATTATCTTTTTTTAAAAAATGTATTTAAGGCAACGGGGTCAAGTGACTTGTCCAAGACCACAGTTAGGCAATTATCAAGTGTTTGAGGCTACATTTGAACTCAGGTCCTCCTGACTCCAGGGCCGGTGCTCTATCCACTGTGCCACCTGGCTGGCCCTTGGAATTATTTTTAATGAAATATTGCTTGGAATGAGGGTGTCCCTAATTAGACATTTTTTTCTGTGGTATGGAGATTTGGGTTGTATTGAGGGGCTCTGGGAAGCCCTGTGGAGAAGCTTTGGGCTAAGGTGCTGACTTAGTGTAGTGCCAGGACACCAGATAAGCTGCCTCCAAGGTAACCTGAGCTAAAAGTTTTCTCATTGACCAGGATGCTGGGAGGGAAAGGAAGGGAGGAAGGGGGGGGATTTGTGATAGAAGAGGGACAATTAGAAGAGATGGGGATCTTGGGGGTGCACAGGAAGGCAACCCTTTCTGTGTGTCTTCTTAAATAGATGCTAATGAGAGGAAGACTTTGCCAAGCCTGGGTCACTGGCTCTACAGTGGTGACCTTGTCCATCTGTCTCCAGCAGGGCCACTTTCCTCTGTCTGGACCTAAGCCCAGAGTCTCTTAGCAGGAATCCAACACTTCTTAATTGTTCCAGGGACCTGCAGACTCCACTGCCTTCCAGCCATCTGATCCCTGGTCTTCATGTGCTTGGCCATCTGTCTTCCCCTTCCAGGAGGGATTGATAAACCCACTGTTCCAAGGACACTGGACAGCACTGTTCTCAAATCTCCTGAATCAGCTGAAGCATAGTGCTGAGAACAAATGGGCAGCAAGTTAGCAGTCCCCCTGCCCACATCTGCATGCCGACTTGGCCCACTCCGGACACCTTATTGGGAAAGGCAAATAACCATCATCCAGAAGGGTTGGATATCAGACCATAACAGGACTGGTTTAATAACTGGGGAGGTGAAGCTATCAAATAGGGGGAACAGGACAGTTGTGTTCATGGATCCAAAGGGCTGACATAGGGAAGAAATATTAGTCTCGGGTATCAATTAGAATTGGAATGTTCTTTTTGGGAGTTGTTGCTGATCCTTAGAGGTCTCTAAGGTAAAACTGAATGAGGACTTGCCTGTCAGTAATGGCACAGAGAGGACTCTTGGTCAGGTATAGAATGATGGTGGGGTCTCTTCTAGTTATATGATTCTCCAGTTCTAAATCCTATGTCCTAGGAAGTTGTTGCGGCAGATGGGGAGGTGCCTTTGTGGTATGGTGGAAAGAGAACCAAGGCCCTACACCTAAACCTTAGCTCTGTTGTGATCATAAATCCTAGAACCAAACCAGAAGGAAACTCAGAGGCCTTTCAGTCCAGTCCCAAGGAAACCACAGCTCATGTGGAAGAAGTGACCTGCCAAAGGTCAATCTGGCAGTGAGTGGCAGGAGCAGGATTTGAACTGAGATCCTTGGTTCTAGTTTCAGTGCCAAGCTGCCTCTCACCCACTCTAGACTCAACAATCGACTTTGGACAAGCCAGCTCTTTTCTGGGGTTTTGCATTTGTAGAGTAAGAAGGTTGTACTAAATGAACTCTCAGTCTCTGCCAGGCTATTCTTCCTCCTCTCTAAGCCTTAGTGGTCTCATCTGTAAAATGAGTATACAGTGCATTGGTTTGTTATGAAAACTATGGCTTTGCCCAGAGAAATTAAAGCTGTTATTATTATTATTATTTGGTATTCAGTTGTGTCTGAATCTTTGTAACCTCCATGGACCATAGCTGACCAGGCCCTCCTAGCCTCCACTAGCTCTCATACATTGTTCCTGTGTATGAAATAGCCCTCTTTGTGTATAAAACTTTTTTAAATTGAAATTTGATTTTATTTTTCCAATTGCATGCAAGAGTAGTTTTTCAACATTCATCCAATTGCAAATTTATGAGTTCCACACTTTTCTACTCCCCTTTCTTCTCTCCCCTCTCCTCAAGTCCTTGAACAATCTGATAAAAGTTGCACATGTACATTGGGCTTAACATATTAATCTTGTTGTGAAAGAAGATTCAGAACTAAGGGGAAAGGGAAAAAAAAAACATGAGAAAGGAAGAAAAAGCATAAAAGGGAAAGGAAGGAAAAACATAAAAGAAAATTTAAAAATGTGAACAAAGCATGCACTCAGACTCCGTGGTTTTTTCCCTTTGGATGTGGATGGCCTTATCTGGATGGCAGGACTCTCAGGGTTGTCTTTGAACTTTGAACTGCTGAGAGGAGCTGCACCTCATAGTTGTTCATCTCACAATGTTGCTGTTAATGTGTACAATGTTCTCCTGGTTCTGCTCCCTTCACTCATTTTCAGTTCTGTAAGTCTTTCCATGCTTCTCTAGAGTCCGATCTTTCATGGCTTCTTATAGAACAAGATTACTCTATAATATTCATACACTATCACTTGTTCAATTATTCCCCAATTGATGGGCATCTCCTCAGTTTCCAATTCTTTGACACTACAAGAAGAGCTGCTCTAAGTATTTTTGAACATGTGAGACTTTCCCCATTTTTTTTTTATGATTTTGTGGAATATAGACCTAGTAGTGGTATTGTGGTCAAACAGTATGATCAGTTTTTTTGCTCTTTGGGTATAGTTCCAGATTGCTCTTCAGAATGGCTGGAGTGGATAAAAATTTTAAAAATTTGCTCCATGGAATGGGTAGTTAGTGATCTCAAGCCATCTCCCTATGAATCATCTCTCTGGGCCTCAGTTTCTCCAATTATAATCTGAAAGAATTCTAGGCTCCCTTTAACACAGGAATGCTATGTTCTTCAGTTTAAATTCTGTTCTCTGAGTGAACTCAGTGTTAAAATAGAGTCTTTTACCTTTCCTTTGAGCTGATCCTCATCACCAGGTGGGAAGATCAACCAGCTAGGACTCAGACACCAATACACCAGACAAGACCAAGGGGAGAGACAAGAATGAGATGAAGTCCTCTCAGGGTGGAGGTATCCATTATTTTTCCCATGGAAACTTCATGACTATGATATGTGACTCTCTCTCAACAGTTATCGTCATTCTAACCAATATCCCAGGAAAATCCAATTATATTTTGAGAAAGCTCATATGTTCATCCTCTTTTTTTCTTTCCTTTACCCTCCCCTTCCATGATTGGGGAGAGAGTTGGTAGAAATGACAGTAGACATTTGTTCCAAGACTGAGGTAATATATCTCTCAGGGTGGAAGGGGGAGGGACTGAAAACTACCTGGAATGTGAATGAAACCAGACCAGGAGACTATAGTTGATTGGGTGATATTTTTATCAAATGAGCGTCTGAACTTGGGGAGAAAGACAATTGATCTGAGGGATCAGGGAATAGTCATCCTGCTGAGGACATCCATGGCCCTTCCCACCCTGAAACTGTTTCATTGTGAGCTGCTTCAGAGAAGGGACTGTCTTGCCTTTCTTTGTATTTCCAGTGGGTGCTTAATAAATGTGGATTAAAATCAGCATCCCATCTACAATAAAAGAGACTGAGGCAGAGCTCTGAGCCAATGGCACTTTATCAAAAGGTACATAGTCCCCTCCAGTGAAGTGGATCTGAGATCTTGTGATTTAAGATGCTCTTCCAGGGCCCTACTTTTATAATTTAGTCATAGGATAATTTTATTGTTTGACCTATGATGCATAGGTTAAAATAAGCAAACAATATGTCCTTCCTGCGGGGGTCCAGCCTCCGTGGGGTCCTTGGAACTCGACAGGAGGGATAGAGTCGGCGAAATGAGTTGAGTCAACAAGTGGGTATAGGCAGGAGCAGGTTGACGGACTGTCAGCTGCTTAGATTTATTTTTATAGTCTCAGAATCATATGAAACAAGCAAACTAAAATCATTTCCTTGGTTACAAAAGTGTACAATTTTCATCATTAATCACATAGTTCATATGGTTACAAGTTTGATCATGTGGTTACAGGTGTGATTATCAATCATGTCGTTAATTTTCTTGTCCCTGCTCAGACCGTGATGACCTCAACCTTGCCTGTTGCCTAGTTTGTTGCTGCATAGTAAAGCTATTAATTAAACAGAACTTTCCTTAGAATAATCTTTGATATAATTTGTTTAATGGAATGCTTTTACGTTTTTGTACCGCATATGTAATGTTTTCGATATGCTCCCTTGACAACCTATAGCGAGGGTAGTTCTGTTTGTCCACCTGTCCGTTGACTCCTTCAATAACTAATTTTCCTTTCAGCCATTGTTGGTAGACGCTACGGTTTCTATGACTTTTTCTTCTTTCCCAATAAACTAAGGCTGTTAGAGTTCACATATCGGTTACCTATACTAACTATTCTCTCACCATCTTTACCATATATTCCTGTGTATGATAAGGGGGGCAAAACTGTTAATTTCCCTGGAATTCTACCTGATCCATCTTGTATCTGTTTTCCCTGTATATATTCTGACATCTCCCTGGAACTCCCAGTGCTGTGTCTTCCAAAGATTTCATAATGCTGAAGCCTTTTGTATGTCTCAGGGAGAGGCAGTCTTGTTAAATCTGGACAGAGTTCACAATCTGTTTTATTCAAGGAATTTCTCTGAAATCCTTCCTTTATAGTCATTCCACTATTAGGATAAGTAAGTTTTGCAATCAATAATAGACCTATAAATATGGGTATACGTGGAATCCCTATATATATATTGAAGAAGGAAATGTTGTTCCATCAGGCAGTGTGACTGCCCTGAGTCTTCTTGCCTCGACTGTGTCAAACAGCTTAGAGACCCTGGCTCCCAACAGTCAACAAGGCCATCATTGGCCAGGGCAAAAACATCTCCACTGGCTAGATGATCACAAAATGGATAGGCCACTTCTTGGGAGGGCGGGGGTAGCACGCTATACATGCTGACTAAGATGGTCACTTGCATATGATGGACAAGAGAGAATGGTCTAGAGGTTCAAAAACAAATTGGAGAACTTTCCATGCAATTGAGTCTCCTCTTTCACTGGGCTTTGTCACAGAGACAAGGAAAAACAAAAGAGGGCTTCTAGCCAGTTCCTGTGATTGTGTAAGTGATCTTACCATCTGTACTTCACAGCTCTGGGACCTTAATATATGGAGCTTATAATCACATCAGATTGATTGGTATTGAAAAGCAAGGAAATCACTGACTTCTGGGCTGAGACTGGGATCATCTACTACATTAGACTGTTGAGATGAAGAGAGTCAGGGGAGACCTCTTTGGCTCTGGAGTCTTCTTATTCAAGTGGTTTCCATGTTTGTAGATGTTTGCATTTGTCTCTGTTGTGAATGTCTCTGGGGGAAAGTCTTGTGTTTTGGATTGTACTGGTTTTTGTTTGGGTTCAATAGCTCCCTAGAGGTTCCGGCAAATATAAAAAAATATAAAATCCTCTGCTTGGCATTTAAGACCCTTCATGACCTGGTGCCTCCCCTTCTCCTGCCCTCTCAGTCTTCTCCCACCTTAGTTTCTCTCACCTTCTCTTTGGCCTTCTTGTTGTTCCATGAACAAGACTCTTCATTTCCTGCCGCTAGGCTTTCCTACTGGTGGTACTTCAAGATTTGGGACCAGCTAGGTGGTACAGCGGGTAGAACACTGATCTTCCAGTCAGGAGGATGGGAATTTGAATACAGCCCCAGACACTTGACTAGCTGTGGGACCTTGGGCAAATCACTGAACCCTGATTGTCTTGGGCCATCTCCAGTCACCCTGACCTATATCTGGCCACTGGATCCAGATGACTCCAGAGGAGAAAGTGAAGCTGGTGACTAAGCACATCCCCTCCCCCCCATTCACATGCTCATCATGTCATCATCTCCGGAGGTTGTGGCCTTCTTCTAGAATGAAGGACAAACAATGATTACCTCTAGGCTGGAATGCTCTCCCTACTCATCTCTATCACCCAAATTTCCTGATTGCCTTAAACTACAATCCCACCTGCTAGAGGGAGCTTTTCTTGATGCCTCTTAGAAGCTTTTCTCTCTTGGTTAATCCCTATTTATCCTGTATATAGCATCTTTATACTTAGCTACTAGCTTGTCACCTCCCCATTTGACTGTGAGCTCCTGGAAGGGAGCTGTTTTTCATTTTCTTTTTATCTATATTGACTGATCGACTTTTATCCACAACAGTTGAAGTCTGGACATTGATACTGTGGCAGAAAGTCCCTGAAAGGTGAATTTTGTTGTTGTTGTTGCAAGGCTATGGGGATAAGTGATTTGCCCAAGGTCACCTAGCTAGGCAATTATTGTGTCTGAGGCTGGATTTGAACTCAGGTCCTCCTGATTTCAGGGCCAGGAATCTACCTATAACATCATCTAACTGCCCCCTTGAAAATCGAATTTTTGACATTCTCTGAGATGTTTTGTTTTCTTAGGAAAGGCTGTCTTCCAGTTAGCAGGATGATAATAGGTAGCCTCCCCATGAGAGCTCTCTGCCAATATCCAACCTGGGCCTCTTCATCCCTAGAGGGTAGGTCAAGTCTTAGAGCAAAGCAGACTTCTAGGAGAAGTTAGGTTTGAAGCATTTGAATTCTATTCATATTTAGAAAGCACCTGAATCTCCAGATTAGTACTGAGGGATGCCAAAGATGACCAACCCTGGCTTTGAGACCTCACTGCAAAGAGCAGCCGTGCTTTGCTTGGGTGAGATAACCCGTGGTAACGACCACCACACCTCCTCCTTCTTGGGTTTGGAGAACATCTTAGCTAGTGACAAAGGCAATGGCAGAGTGTTCAACTGGCCTCAGGAAGAGCTGAGACTAAAACCTGTGTCAGACACTAGTACAGTGGCCTGGGCTAAGTGCCTCCAAAACTTAGCATCTATTCCAGCCTGCTTCCTGCCATTGCTGGCTGGGGTGGGTGGGGGGTACTTCTCTCAGAGATTCCCTCCCATTTGTACTCTTTGGTCTATGTTTGCATGTTGGTTTTTTTCTCCCATTAGACTGGGGGCTCCTTGAGGGTAGAGACCATGGTTATATTTCTCTTTGTATTCCCAGGGCTTAGCATGGGGTCTGGCACACCGTAGACACTTCATAAATGCTTGTTGACTAAATTACTTCACCTCTCTCAGCCTCAGTTTCCTCATCTGTAAAACGGGGCCAATAATGGCATAGGCTTCCCAGGATTATTGTGAGGATCAATTGAGATAATATTATATATATATATATATATATACACACACATATATATACATATATATATATTATATGTATAAAGTGTTCCACAAACCTTCAAGTTCCATATAAATGGCAGTTCTTTCTCCTTCTCCTTTTTCTCCTCCTCTCCTCCTCCTGCTCTCTTCCTCTTCCTCTTTCCCCTCTAAATAGGAATGGGAATATTATGGCCCCATTGAATAGATTAGAAAACTAAGACTCGAATGGCTTGAATGACTCGACTGGGCTCAGACAGCTGTAAGCAGCAGAAATTGGATTTACATCAGCATCCCTTGGTTTGAATTTAGAGTTTTTCTTCGCTTTTTAACTTGAGTTTTATTTTCAGTTCCAAATGATTTTTCTCCTTGCCATTGCTTTTTTCTGCATCGTGTCGAGGAACAAGATCATCAGCAACAAGTAGGAGTTGCTTTTTAGTTTTCCATCCCTTTTGGGGGTGCAGGGGGCCCCAACAGTGGGTAGAGGGAGAGCTGTTAATTCCAACCCTTTTAGGGGGAGCTTGGCCTGTCTCTCCAGAGTTTCAGCTGCAGGCAGTTTTAGGAAATGAGGCCAAACAGCTGTGATGAATCACCTTCCAGATTCCTCATTGGCTGAGATCCAGGGATTGTTTTTGATTATGAACAAATCACTGACGTGTAACTTCACTTTTCCCTTTCTTTCCCCCCTCATTGGGCCTAGGAAAAAGGTTCAGTACAGTAGAAGGTGTTGGCAGGATCCCCCATTTCTACAACCCTCTACCCAGTCCCATCCCAAGGCTTCTGGCAAAGAAGCCAGGAGCCAGCCTTCCACTATCCCAGACATCCTTGGGACTTGGGAACCCAACAACAGGATTAGATGATTAGGGGTGATCCTGAATGCAGAGATGGAGAACTGGAAAAACGTTTAGGTTTTCCACATAATTGAGCTCCCTCCTTTTACAGAAGATGGAAACTGAGGCCAGGAGAGGATGTATGACCTTTTTCAAGATCCTAGAGGTAATAAATATCAAAGACCAAATTTGAACTCAAGCTCCTTTATGTTTCCTTTCCCCCAGTATTCATACCTAAGATCCTCTCTCCATACTCATCCCTCTGTCTTGATATTTCTTGCTCAAGCTTCTTTTATTTATTTACTTTTATTTAAGGCAATGGGTTTAAGTGGCTTGCCCAAGGCCACACAGTTAGGTAATTGTTAAGTGTCTGAGTCCGGGTTGGAACCCAGGTACTCCTGAGTCCAGGGCCGGTGCTCTATCCACTGCGTCACCTAGCTGCCCCCCCATGCTTCTTGATAATATATGTCTTATACTTTTGATCTTGTTTGTTTTTAATTTCATTTTTAAATATAATCATAAGGGATTGCAACAAATTTTGGTTCTTAGTCTAATGGGGATGGATTTCAAGGCCCCAGGTTCATAGTGATTCTGTCCTGCAAGAGGAATTACATCATGAAGCCTCTAGTTAGAGAGAGTGAACTCTCCAACCATGGGCTGGGAGACTGGATTCCCAAGCTCACCCTAGGAGAGGTCACTGTCTCATTTGTGATTCCCAGAGCTGACCCATACCTCAGGCCACAGACAAAGGGACACAAGGAAAGGCATGGCCAACCTCAGGTACTTGGGAGGAACAAGAAGAGATCAACCACAGGGGTCTCTAGCAGAACAAAAAACCACCTCAGAAGCTCAGAGGTAGCAGATGAAGCAGGAAAGGGGAAGAGGGAGAAGGTCCAGAAATGCCTCTGGGGAGTTTCTCCTCCCTGTTCTAGGCATCTACATGAACATCTATAGCAGCAGTGGCAACAATTGCCCACAGTCTTGATACAGCCCACAGCTGGAGGACTAAGTCTTTGGAAGGATGCAGCAATGCCTTTACTGGCCCAAGGAGGGGTGGGGAAGGGAGTGGGCTGCTTCCTCCATGGACTTCTTAGGCACGGATAGGGAGGCTCAGCATTCTTTATTCCAGAATCCTGCTTCCATATGGCAGCTAGAAGAGAACTTAGTTGAGTGAACTTGAACCTGGATCTGTGGTCATTCGTCCTACTTTGTCCTTCTTTGCTGATTAGTCAGTGACCAAGGGGCGATCTTGAGCTGGACAAGTCCAGTCTTGGAGGCAACTTTCGAAGGGAGAGGTCTGGAGATCCTAGATCTCCCTGGGGGCAGAAGCAGTTTCTGTGCTGGAGAGGATGCCCATTCACAGGAGGAGCAGCTCAGGCCCTGGCTGTCTGGCCAGTCTAAAGGAGGAATGGGAAATGGCTATTCTACCATCTCCCAGACTGCCCTGCACCCTGATATTTTCAGTATTAAGCTCCCAGCAATGTGTGGCTTTGCAGATGCTACTTCTACTCTACTGTTTCTTCAGGTTCCTTCTCTGCACACGTATGAGTCTTGGGTGCTAAGCATCTGTTTTGTGGAGAAGAAACATGCGGTTGCAACCTACCTTCTTTCTACTCTTCCACAGGCATGAGGCCAAATTTACGCCTTAAGTAGTTTGTCCTTGGGCTTTGAGGTAAAGGGTGTGAAGAGTATCAGGAGAGGAGCGGAATCCTTTTCTGTAGAAGCTAGATTCCCAGGATCTAACCTGGCCACTGTGTGTGGCTTTGGAGAATAGAGGTCCCTAGGAGAAAGGGAGAAGGCTTAGCACTCCGGCCTCTGGAACCCAGGGGTGATTACGATCATTTCCCCCATCTTCTTCCCTCCCTCTCTCCCTCTCTGTCTGGCTGTCTGTCTGACTTGAATGCCTTGACCTATTCTGGATAGAGCTGGTCCATCATGGACTGAGAACTCAGTGACCCATCTTTGCAAAGAGAAGCTGCTGCCTAGAGCCCTGACATCCCTTTTCTTGATAAACTCTGAGGGTGGGAGCCCTTTGTTCCTACAGTTGCTTTGTTCCTCATTCCTTGTCACCACCCTCAACCAAATCCTAATCTCCAGGGTGGGGCTACTAGAAACTGGGTCTACAACTCCCTGAATTCTATTTCCAGTAAAGTCTTCAGTCTTAGAAAGCATAAAGCCAGAGGCAGGCAGGACTTCCCTCCTCTAATGGCACAGAGAAATAGGGTCATCTTGAGAGTCAAGAGCCCTTCCTTCCCTCCTTTCCCCTTTCCCAACAGTTTGTCTCAATGCTTTCTTCTCCTTCCTTCTCCCCTAGCAGGGACCTCTTCCTTTTGTGAGCCCTCTCTATGGACTCCATCAATGACAGCCTCAAGTTTATGCTATGCTCTATGACTCTGGCCATTGTCCTTCCCAGGACCAGTTTGTGTATCCTGTATTACGGGCCCTGACTTCCAGCTCCCAGGCACAGTTTTTGCCAGCTGTGTTGGCCGATGAGCACCCTGGATCTTCCCATCCCATCTCCCTAAGCAGCCCCTGGTTTCTTCTTCCATTTGAGTCTTCATTCTTGAAAACTCTCCTTCCCCTCTGGGTTGCTTTCCCTTCTATAGCGTCAGTCATGGATCTCTCTCTCTCTCTCTGCCCTTTTTCTGAAACCCACTTTCTGTATAGTTATAGCACAAGTGAACGGATATAAAGCAGGTCCACATGACCTCTTTGACAGAGGGGCTGATCTTTTTCTGTAACAGCCACCAACCTCTTTGTATGATAAGTTTAAATCCAGAATTCCAGGGCTCCCATCATACCTTCAACCATTTGGAGAATGAAATGAAAAAAGTTGATGCCTTTTTGTAGGCTTTAGAATGTGAAGATATCTGAGTTCTAGGCCAGTCATCTGACTTCACAAATGAAGAAACTGAGCCATGTGGAGGGAACATGATCTGTCAAAGCCCCCTTTGAACTGAACCTTGAAGGATGGGTAGGGTTCATTCATTCATTCATTCACTCAGGGAACATTGATCAAGTATGTATTGCACCCAAAATATGGTATTAGGTGCTATGGCTACCATACTAAAAAGAAGCCAACCCCACGCACAGCTCAGTCTTTGTCCTCAAGAAAATTACATTTTAATGCTTTGATCCAATAACACTAGATTTTAAGTGATGAGGGAAGTCAAACAAGGTACATGGAATCATTGCATTAGGTTCTGTGGAGATGGAAAAAAGACACAATCTCTGTTTTTAGGAAAGGTATTCTCTTTTTTTTTTGGTTTGACAGTGAGGTTAAGTGACTTGCCCAAGGCCACACAGCTAGGTCATTATTAAGTGTCTGAGACCAGATTTGAGAACTTGGGTACTCCTGACTCCAGGGCAGGTGCTCTATCCACTGCACCACCTAGTTACTCCCCAGGAAAGGTAACCTCTATTGGTTGGTTGCAACACAGACACATACATCAGATGGGAAGTGATGGAACAGAGGAGAGATCAGACCAAGCTCTTTAGAACTAATTGAACAGGGGAAGACACTGGGGTGTGGGAGAGAGGATGGTTGCTGAGGAAGAGGGGAGGCTTGAACTGAGCTTGGAAGGAAGAGAAATGGTCTGAGGGGAGAAGGAGAGGCATGATGGAGATCCTAAGCAGGAGGGAGGAGGAAAAAGTGTGGAGGCTCCAGGAAGAGCCTAGCTGTAGGGGAGAGAGTGACGAGCTTGTGTTCCTTCCTCTAATCAAACTTTCTTATATTGTGGTCCAGGAACTTAAGCTTTAAGTAATTTGCCTCTGGGTTTTGAGGCAGAGAGTATAAAGAGTATTCCCTCCCTGCTTCACAATATATTTCAATGTAATTGGTTTCTTTTGTAATCCTGTATATTTTATTTTATGCATTTGAAAAGCACAATTCTGAGAACTACTTCATCAACTTCACTAGACTTCCAAAGGGTCATGCCACAAAATAGGGGCCAGAAGCTTGCTCTAGTATAGCCATCTCAAACCTGGGGGTTGGGTGGGCACAGAGTTATTTTCAATATAACTCATCATTAAAACTGAAAAACAATGCTTTGTATATGGAGTGGGATTTAAAAAGTGTATAACCCATGAAGGTCAGAGTCTCCTCTTGAATCTTGTGTTGCATTCATAACTTGAGATTTTTTTTTTTGCAAGGCAAACGGGGTTAAGTGGCTTGCCCAAGGCAACACAGCTAGGTAATTATTAAGTGTCTGAGCCCAGATTTGAACCCAGGTACTCCTGACTCCAAGGCTGGTGCTTTATCCACTACACTACCTAGCTGCTCCTAGGGGCTCTTTTTTTAAGAAAGATTTTATTTATTCTGAGTTTTACAATTTTCCCCCCATTCCTGCTTCCCTCCCCCACCCCCACAGAAGGCATTCTTTGAATGTGATGAGAGAGAAATCATGTCCTTAAGGAAGAAAAATAAAGTATGAGATAGCAAAATTACATAATAAGATAACTTTTTTTTTCTAATTTGATGGTAATAGTCTTTGGTCTTTGTTCAAAGGCCATAATTCTTTCTCTGGATACAGACATTATTCTCCATCACAGATAGTCCAAAATTGTCCCTAGTTGTTGCACTGATGGAATGAGCAAGTCCATCAAGGTTGATCATCACCCCCTCATGTTGCTGTTAGGGTGTACAGTGTTTTCCTGGTTCTGCTCATCTCACTCAGCATCAGTTCATGCAAATCACCTCCAGGCTTCCCTGAATTCCCACACCTCCTGGTTTCTAATAGAACAATAGTGTTCCATGACATACATAGACCACAGTTTGCTAAGCCATTCCCCAAATGAAGGACATTCACTTAATTTCCAATTCTTTGCCACCACAAACAAGGCTGCTATGAACATTCTTGTACAAGTGATGTTTTTCCCCTTTTTCATCATCTCTTCAGGGTCTAGACCCAGTAGTGGTATTGCTGGGTCAAAGGGTATGCACATTTTTGTTGCCTTTTGGGTGTAGTTCCAAATTTGTCTCCAGAAAGGTTGGATGAGTTCACAGCCCCACCAACAATGTAATGGTGTCCCAGATTTCCCACAACTCTTCCATCAGTGATTATTGTCCTTTCTGGTCATATTGGCCAGTCTGAGATGTGGGTGGTGTTACCTCAGAGAAGCTTTAATTTGCATTTCTCTAATAAGTCATGATTTGGAGCAATTTTTCTTGTGACTGTGGATTGCTTTGATCTCCTCAGCTGTAAATTGTCAGGCTAGGTGCTCTTATGACATGAAATAGCATTTTATTCCTGCCTGAATTCCCAAGAACTTATTGTCATTGTCAGCACATAGTTTCTTAATGAATGGAAGCTACTAGGACAACTTCACTTGCATGTGTGGGGAAGCTGACAACTTTTTTGGCATGAATAGTTGGCCTCATCTTTTTCTGGCATCAAGGCACCAAGAGGTTGAGCCTATAGCAGCTCAGGGCCCCTGTGCCTCCTTATTCTGTACCCAAGCATTGCAGCTTCAGTTCTCTCACACGTTGACTTATTACCAGATCTCAACAGAGCTAAACTGGAGACTCACTTCCTTATGACTCAATGGAAAAGAGCATTTAATTGCCAATAGAATCAGGTATAGGTCAGCTAATTTATTCTTACACAAAAAAGAATGACAGTGCACATTACAAGAAGGATTTCAACAGGATTCAGTAACTTATAATTATTATTACATTCTGCTGATAGGCTGGAAGTCATAGGTTCTTCAGGTCATGAAAACAATTTGAAAGGCTACTAGTTAGTCATTTGTCATTTTACCTCAGCCTGTCAGTGTTTGGATCTAATATTCATGTTTGGGTCAATTTTCTGTCTGGTGGCTGCCTTTTCTGAGATCCAGGACTCCTCTCCTGCTGCTGCCACTGTCACCAGAAGGGCTGGTGGATACTGCTACTTTCATGCACAGATTGCTAGAACTTTTTTTATTCCTCTAAGAAAGGAAATAGAAACAAGACACAGGCTGTCCAGGATCTAGAACCAAGTTCACCTTGCTTTGTCCCCTGTCAATAGCAATCATATGGGTAGGATCATCATGATATTGCACTAGGGAATGATCTTGTTTTTGCCTCATCCTAGCCTAGAGACTTATCTTGCCATCTGAGGAACTTCAACCAAGAGCTGGAAGATTTATCTTTTAAGAGAAGCTCCCTTGCTGCTGTCAGTGGGTATGGGTGGGTTGCTTCTTATCCTTCATTTTTGAAGACCAAAATGATGTCACTGTGTTTGAGACAAATGACAGTGTGTCTGACTGTGACTGATTAGACCAATACAAACTTGGAATGAGTCCATGTAGTGGGGCCTATTGTGGCATATGCAAACTCCAAGGACATTTAGCAGTAAGTCATCACTTGACCAACAGCATTCCTTGACCGGAATCAGACAGGGTATCATGGTCTATGTAATGGTGCTCATTCCATTTGAGAAGGTTGAGTCACTGGTCTGTATTCCCTTCTCTTAGGTTATCTTTGATTTTCCCTATGGTATGTCCCCTTGTCCAGTGGCTTTCCTTGGGGCATCAGGAGGTTCTGATCACTCTCTCATGATAGAACACACGCACACCAGTGCTTAACCCAGTGGCTGGGGTTAATAAATGTTTATTGAAGTGATCGGCCAGTCAACAAGGTTTCTAGAATCTTACCACACTGGAGAAGTAGGCACAACACTTTGGATGATAGAACTGGGAGTCATTGTTTATGAACGACTTCTACACCCATGACCTTCTTTGACTACTAAACAACCCTAGGGGGAAGGGTGTAAAATATTTGTGTTGTTTGTATTCTACCAATGAGGAAAGTGTATTTCTGAGAAGGGAATTGATTTGCCCAAAGGCATGCTTCTAATCAGTGGTAGTCCCACAATTATGACCCTATTCACTGATTCACTCAAAGAATATTTATGAAATGCTTTCTGTGAGCCAGGGACTATGCTAAGTTCTGGACTTATGGCTACAAGAAGTAAGACAGCCCTTGTCCTTAAAAAAATATTTTAATAGAGATAGATGCCTCATACAAAGCAGTGGCATTTTAGTCTCCACTCCCAAGGGCAGTGCATAAAGGCACAAGAGAATTGATTGATCAATTATTTCTTGACATTTGATTAATCAGAGAAAGAGGTGGCAAAGGAGATGGGGAGGGTGTTATAGGAGAGGAAGATGATGATCAGGGTACTCTGGTAGCTTGGCTGCTACTTAGATATGTTGCTCTCTCACCAGTCAAGAAGCAGGGTCAGAGGCTGAGGTCATGGAAAGGTGGAAGATGATGATCAGTGGTTTACTAGTACAGTTCACTTACATACTATCTCTTAATCCTCTCCCTCTACCCCATTATTTCAGCCAGAGAAGGTATAGCTGATGGCACAATAGATAGAGTACACAGCACTTTATTAGCTGTGTGGCCTTAGGCAAATCACCTAACCCAGATGGCCTCCCATCCAGGACCATCTCCAGTTGTCCTGATCCATATCTGGTTCTGGAGGAGAAAGTGAGGCTGGGAACTTAGTAAAGTACCCCCTGACTCAAATCTAATTCATGTGCTTGTCATGCCATCACCTCCCTGATATCGCGGTCTTCTTTGAGAATGAAGGACCAACGTTATTTATTATTATTATTATTATTTTCAGTCAGGGAAATAAGGAAATAGTATAGCTTGGACATTGGTGAGGTCTTTTCAGGCAAGTCAGCTACGAGGCAAGCAAAAATCTCCCAGTAGCAATGGACAGTGGCATTTTCTACCTCCATTCTTGTCCAAATAGAGCTCATCCCTGCAGACCTTAGTACAGCATATGGCCTTCCTGAATTGCATTGGCTGGAGATTTTACCCCTTGATGATACACATAGAGTTGAAGCTGCTGGTCAGATGGACTTTGGACCATGGACAAACCATTCTGTTGTCTCTTGGCACTGCTTGAAGTCTTGCCAGCTTCAGTTCCATGACATGGCCTTCATGGGTCAAGAGTTTTCTCCCAAGGGGAGAAAAACTGTAAAGAGGAGGAAAGTCAGGCCCTGTACCAAAGTGCACAGTGGGGAGAAGACTGGCCTGGCCTCAGTGTATGATTAAGTATGGTCTTGCCAGGAAGCTTCCTGGTTAGATCATCAGCTCTCAGGGGTTCTATTATCATCTCTAATCACCAGACTGGTGTTCTGCCCAGTGTTGCTGAAATGCCAATGTGCTTTCTGATATGGAAGGGATCTACATCCATAAGGCCAAGTACTCCCACAGCATTCAGACCATTCCCTGTTTCCTATTAAATCAGGTCATGAGGTGAAGATGGTTCTAGAAGAGGCAGGGAGAAGGAGTTTGTACAACCCCCCCCCCCACCAATCAACTGCATGTCATGCCATCATTCATTTGATGTCCTCTGTCTTCTTTGATTACAAAGGACAGCAACAAAGCATGATGTTCAGCTCTACTTGTCCAGTCATATACTGTCTGCTGACCTCAAGAAATCTGGAAATGACTGTCTATCACCACTGGAAGAAGTCTTCACACTCTCCAGTGACCTGAATCAAGTCTCTCTCCATACTTTATTCAACTGTCAAAGGGATTTTTCCATTTTTCCAATGGCTCTGACATTACCACCCTACTCAATTAATTCCAGTGGCTCTCTAACTAGGATTAAATATACACTCCTCTGATGAGACTTCAGAGAAGCTTGGAAAGACTTGCTGAGCTGATGCTAAGTGAAGTGAGCAGAACCAAAAGAACACTGTATATACTAGCAGCAACATTGGGTGATGATCCACTATGATGGACTTGGTTTTCTCAGCAGTACAATAATCAAGGACAGTTCTAAAGTATTTGTGATGAAAAATACCATACATATCTTTTTTTATAATTAAAATTTTTTTATTTACTTAAGGCAATGGGAGTAAGGCATTCTAGGCACCATTCTAGGCCAGTTCAAATGAGCAGAGATGAGAGCTGGAACATCCAGCATGAGGTTAGTATAGTTAGTGTAGTATTTAAGGCAAAAGGGAGTAAGGCAATGGGGTTAAGTGACTTGGCCAGGGTCACACAAACTAGGTAATTATTATTATTATTTTTTTAGGGTTTTTTTTTTTGCAAGGCAAATGGGGTTAAGTGGCTTGCCCAAGGCCACACAGCTAGGTCATTATTAAGTGTCTGAGGCCGGATTTGAACCCAGGTCCTCCTGACTCCATGGCCGGTGCTTTATCCACTACACCACCTAGCTGTCCCTACCATCCATATCTAGAGAAGGAACTACAATGTCTGAATGCAGACCAAAGTCTACTATTTTCAATTTTTAAAATTTGTTTTCTGTTTTTTACTCTCGAGGTTTTTTCTTTTTTGTTCTGATTATTCTTTCACAAAATGATTAATATGGATATATGTTTAACATAGTTTTTACACGCATAACTTAAATTCGATTGTTTTCTATCAAGGGGGTTCTTATCCTGCATTATTGAAGAAGACCAAAATGACATCACTATGTTTGAGACAAATGATAGTGTGTCAAAATGTGACTGAGTAGACCAATACCAACTCAGAATGCTCTACCACAGGTGGGGCACAAATAGCCCATGTGAACCCCTGGGGTGGGTATTCTAAACTTACAGATGTCATGTTTCTTTGAGCTGCTTCCATTCTGCCTTCAGAGAGCACAGCCCCCTCCCTGATGAGGGCATGCCATGTTGGGTGGTCCTGGGCCAGGGTCTCCCATGATGAACAATCAATTCTAAAGTTCTTCGAAGAGAACTTCAGGGTGTCCCTGTATCACTTCTTCTGACCCCCCTCATGAGCACTTGCCCTGGGTGAGTTCTCTATAAAATAGTTTTTTGGGAAATCATGCATTTGGCATTCTAACAACATGGCCAGTGCATCGTAGTTGTGCTCTTTGTAGTAATGTCTGAATGCTCAGCAATTTAGCTTGAGAAAGGCCCTCAGTGTCTGGGATCTTCTCCTGCCAGGGGATCTTCAGAATCTTCCTAAGACAATTTAAATGGAAGAGATTCAATTTCCTGACATGGCACTGCTAGACTGTCCAGGTTTCACAGCCATATAGCAATGAGGTCAGCACAATGGCTCTAAGACCTTCAGTTTGTTAGTCAGTCTAATGCCTCTTCTCTGCCACATTTTCTTTTGGAGTCTCCCAAATGCTGAGCTAGCTCTGGCAATGTGAGTGTCAACCTCATTGTCAATATGTACCTCCCTGGAAAGGACACTGCCAAGGGAAGTGAACTTGTCCACAGGACTCACAACTCCATTTGCTGGAACTGATGGCTCCACATCTGGATGGTGTGGAGCTGGCTGATGGAGCCTCTGAGTTTTCTTGGCGTTCATTGTCAGACCAAAATGAGCACAAGCAGCAGAGCATCGATCCCTACTCTGTTGCATCTCAGCTTCAGAGACTGCACTGAGGGGACTCATCTGCAAACAGAAGATCATGCACCAACCCTCCCTGCACTTTGATCTTGGCTTGTAGCTTTTTCAAATTGAAGAATTTACCATCAGTGCAATAGATCTTGAGACTGTGTTCATCCTCAGTGAAGGAGTTTGATAAAATGGCTGAAAACATCAAGCTCAAAAGGGAGTAAGGAAACAGCCTTGTTTCACTCTATAGATGGCTGGGAAATCTCAAGTCCACTATGCAGAACCTGGGCAAGCATGCCATCATGAGATTGACATACAATACCGATGAACTCTGTGCAATCAAATTTTGACATAATTTTCCATAAACCCTTGTTGATGGTATAAAAAACCTTGGTCAGTCCTACAAATGTCTGTTCCTGACATTTTTCCTGGAGTTGTTGGGCAGCAAACACCAGGGTATTTACCAGGGTAGGAGGCAGGGAAAGAAGGGAGAGAGAAAAATGTGACACTTAAAACCTTACCAAAAAATGATTGTTGAAAACTGTCTTTACATGTAGGTGAAAACTAAATTTACAACCCCCCTCCCTCTGGCACTCAAAGCCTTTCATAACACAATAACCCCAACTTTTCCAGTTTTCTCCGCAGGCAGTGATGCAACTACACTAACCTCATGCCGGATGTTCCAGCTCTCATCTCTGCTCATTGGAACTGGCTATCCTTGGTGCCTAGAATGCTACCCCTCCGCCCCATCTTGTCTTCCTGGCTTCCCTAACTTCCCTCCTAGGACAAGGACAAGGTGGCACAATGGTAGAACGCTGGCCTTGGGTCAGGAGGAGCCAAGTTCAAATCTGCCTCAAAGATTTGACACATACTGGCTGTGAGACCTCGGGTAAGTCACTTAACTCCGATTGTTTCACATCCAGGGTCGTCTCCAGACTTCCTGATCCAGAGCTGGCTACTGAACCCAGGTAGATCTGGAGGAGAAACTGAGGCACAGCATCTCCTCACTCAAATCCCATTCACGTGTATGTCAGGGCATCACTTCCCTGGTGTCTTCTTCAAGAATGAAGAACAAAATAACAACCAAGACTTTTCCTGTGCCTCCCCTCCTCCCACTACTAGGTCTCCCCTGTGGGGTAACTGGCCATGGACTCTGTATATTCAGGATGCACAGTTACGGCCATTTTGCCCTCTCCTTTAGAATGTGGACTTCTTTTTTAAATTTTTTTCTTTTTTTTCTTAGAATGTGGGATTCTTGAGGGAAAAGAGCATATTTTTTGCCCTCCCTTGTGTCCTCAGAGCTGGGCAGGGTTAGACATGAAATTAGGGTTAAACGAATTGAATAATTGAATGGACGACTCTCAGTAGAAAGAAAGGTCTTTGGAGTCTGTGGGGGAGCATCTCCCTCCTGTGGCTATGGCTGGTATTGTGGTTTCTGATCTTGTCCCCTGTCTTTGCAATTTGATGGTGATTCCTGAACCTGCAGCCAGATGTCCTGAAGAGCAGAGGGTCCTTATTCTGAGCTAGAAAGGACCTTTCAGGCCAGCTAGTGTGCAATCTGCTCATTTTGCAGAAGAACCAAGTGAGGTCTGGGGAGGGAAAGTTGCTGGGCCATAGATGCATCAATAGGAATTGTCCAGGTAGGATTGGAACGGGCCAACTGGCCATCCATGGAGTGAAACAAGGCTGTTTCCTTGCTCCCATACTTTTGAGCATGATGTTTTCAGTCATTTTATCAAACTCCTTCACTGAGGATGAACATGGTCTCAAGGTCAGCTACCACACTGATGGCAAATTCTTCAATTTGAGTTAACACTTTCCAGTAGGTTGCAAAGCCAGACTGGTCGAATTTCTCATTCTTCTGATTTTGTTCAAATGTAACGGGGATTGATGTCCTTTTTAAAATTAGAAATGAGGCTATTGGATAAGGTCAAGGCAAGAGGCACAACTCATATTTGGAGGGAACAGGCCATTCATGGCAGAGGACATGGGCTGGTTAGTGTGATGGGTGGGGGCAGGGAATGGGGTGCAGAGATATTGATAAGATTCAGGGCACTGTGTGAGGTAAACATTGGGGAGGAGATGGAGGGGCCTTTCTAGAGCCCCTTATTTACGGAAACATCATCTAGGCCTTCTCCTGCCCATAGAAAAGGCCAAGTAGCTCCTAGGAGTTCATATTCTTGCTCTGGACGAGGAGTGTGGAAGGTCACTAGTGGGGATGGCTTTAGTTAGAGGCAGGACACATTTTCTTTTGGTCAGAAAGGTCAGGGATCTGCTAGAGAAGTGGCCCAGGATGTACCTTAATAAGATGGAGCAGTGGGCTGCTATGAAATTAGCCTGCCTTTGAATCTTGCCTCTGCTACTTGCTGCCCAGACAAACTTTTTGACCTTTTAGTTTCCTCATCTCTTAAATGAGACTCTTGGATTAGATGACTTCTGGAGCTACTCTAAGGCTATGGTCTGCCATGGCTGTAGAGTCTGGGCTTCAGATCAAAGAAAGACCATGAAGCCTTTGATGTTGGGAGGGTTAGCCCCAGAGGAACCTTACTTAAAGCTTTCCAAGAGGGTCCAATGCCTTCATTTTTCAGGTAGAGAAACTGGGGCCCAGAGACTGGCAGGGACTGGTCCAAGGTAAGTCAAATCAGTACACATTTATTAAGCATCTACTGGGGGTCAAGCCCATAACACAGGAATACAGTGAAAGGCAAGGAAAATCCCTGGCCTCAAGGAGCTTGCAATCTAATGGGAGAGACAGCAAGAGAACAAATATATACCAAACAAGCTATTGGCCATGAGATTTTAAGAAGGATTGGAAAAGTCTTCTTGCAAAGCTGGAATTTTAGTGGCAATTTGAGGCAAACTGGGAAGCCAGAAAGTAGAGATGGAGAGAGAACATCAGATATGAAGGCCTTCCAGGGAAAAGGTCTGGAGGTAAGAGATGCAATGGGAGGCTTGTGGCACTGGATCCAAGAGTAAGGAGAGGAAGGACATGAGGTGTAAGAAGATTGGAAAGGCATGGGGAAATAAATTGTATAAATCAGGACTTTCTATTCCATCCAGGACGTGATAGGGAGTCCCAGGAATTGATGAAATGGGCCTGGAAGTCTGCCCCACACTTTAGAAATATCAATTTGCCAGTTAAGCAGCAGACCCACCAGGTGAGGCAGTACTTGCTGCCAGGAGACCAAGTGGAAGGCTCTTGTGATGGCCTTGGTGTGAGGTGACAAAGGTTTGCCCCAAGGGGGTGGTGTCAGAAGAGAGAAGGTCAGATGCAGAGATAACAAAGAGATAACTGACAACTTTTGCCTATAGACTGGACATGGTGGGGTGTGAAGAAAGATTGAGGAGTTCTGGGTGACACTTAGATTGTCAGACTAGAAGGATGGGAAGATGGTGGGACTCTTGAGAGCAGTGGGGATGTTAGGAAGACAGGAAAGTTTGGGGGAGAGAGAATGAGTTCAGTTGGATTTAAGGTGTTGACAGGTTATCCTTTTGAGATGTCTATGAAGCATCTGGAAGTCTGCAGAGAGGTTAGGGCTGGATGAAAAGGCCCCTGGATCCAACATGGAACTGAACTGAGCAAGAATCCCCCTCTGCAAGATCACAGACAATGGGAAAGCTGCCTCCTCTAAAATTCTACGGGGGGGGGGGGGTGACTGGTCTCCTAGTAAGTCTCTCCTCCTCTGGCCAGTCTTCTATCTACCCCTCTTAATTCTGCTCCTGGGTCCAGGCAGAACCAGCTCCCTCCCTTTGAATCTTTGAATTTGAATCTTTCATCCATTAAACCAAAATGTCTCTTGGTCTGGGATGAGTTATTCAATAAGGATTTCCGATGAGGGACCTTTTTAAGTTAAGTTATATCCTGAGGAGGGATGAGCAGGCTTTGTCCCAGAAAGGGGCTACAGGCTCAGCTGGGTTAGCATCAAGGGCCCAGGTAAGATCTGGCCCAATAAATACCTGAATGTCACTGGGAGCTGTAAGGAAAACAGGGACTTGGGGAAGAGTTTGGGCAAAACAAGGAACTCTTCTGGGGCTTCACTCACTATCCTCACATTTCCAAAATAACCCACCTTGGCCTCCACCAAGTGCTGTCTTGGTTCCCCCATTAAATTGCAAATTTCTGGGGGGCAGAGGCTGCTTTCATTTTTTTGTGATTGGCAGAAGTTGGCACAGACTACATTTAAGTGCTCAATGAATGTCATTCATTTCAGATGGATGGACTTTTAAACAAGGGGTGAAGATGAGAAGATAGAACAAGAATAAGGGAAAGGAAAGAAAGGAAAGGAGGAAGTACATGGGGGCCTCTTTGGAGATCCATGGGAAGAAGGAGGAGAATGGGGAGAGAGAGAGAGAGAGAGAGAGAGAGAGAGAAGAGAAGAGAAGAGAAGAGAAGAGAAGAGAAGAGAAGAGAAGAGAGAGGAAGTAACATTCAGTGAAATTAAGGGAGGAAAAAGGGTAAAAAAGAGACCATGGGCCCACCACCAAAGGATCCAAGAGAGTCTAAGAGAGAGAGAAATACAGGAAGAAAGGAAATGGTCATGGAACTGAGAAAAGGGGAAGGGGAGGAAGCAGGAGTCAAAGGAAGAGGAAACAAGGGAGGGGACAGGTTTGTGTGAAATCACAGTGAAGAGGAGGAGCAAGTTAAATCCAGAGCAGAAGAATAGGCAGGGTCTGTGAAGTTCTGAAGGGAGAACTAGGGAGACAGAGGAAGGAGCAGGATGTAGGTTTGGGGGAGGCAGGCTAGATGGCCTCAAACATCCCTCCTGACACAGTTTCTTAGATCCTCTTTATTGGTTCTCATTAGCCAATACCCTGTTCTCTAACCACCCCCGCCCATGTCCCTCAAAGATCCCATTCCAGTCCATGTCACTTTGCTTTCTTTGCAGACTGAGAGAGACCCAAGGTTTTGCATCCGATCAGCGTTCAGGCAGAGTAGCTGATGATGACCTTGGGTGAAGGCAAGGATGATGAGCACAGTCTGGCAGCCCAGGAAGAGGAAGTCGGCCCCCACCAGGTGGAGGATGGAGATGGAGAAAGGGTTCCCTTCACTTTGAAGCCCTGGAGCCAGAGCACGAGGCCATTCCCCACCAGCCCACCCAGACCAATGAGCACCACGAGGGAGAGGATGACGTAGAATGGACTGTGATAACCATCAAGATGATGCCCGGTTCTTTTTTTTTTTAAATCTTTAAAATTTTTTTATTTATTTAAAGCAATGGGGTTAAGTGACTTGCCCAAGGTCACATAGCTAGGCAATTACTAAGTGTCTGAGGCCGGATTTGAACCCAAGTCCTCCTGACTCCAGGATTGGTGCTCTATCCACAGTACCTCCTAGCTGCCCACAATGATGCCCATTTTGAGAAATCCTTCAGGCTCAGAACCACTGAGCAAGTGAGGGAGTAAATTATCTCCATGTGAAAGAAGCCCAAAGGGGAAGTGACTTATCTAAGGACATATAGCTCATACATTTTGGGGTCAAGATTGGAGGCCAGGCCCAACTGCTTTTGAAAAGTTTTTTAAGGAAAGTGGAAATTTCCTCCAAGCTTTTAATTCAATTCATTTCAAATTCTAGCATTTGAGATTCAGAGATGGATGGAACTAGGCTGACCCCCCTCATTTTTTGTTGTAGTTGTTCAGACATTTTCAGTCGTATTTGACTCCTCATAATGCCATTTGGGGTTTTCTTGGCAGAGATCAAGCAGAGATTTAACATTTCCTTCTCCAACTCATTTTACAGATGAGGAAACTAAGCCAAATGGGATTAAGTGACTTGCCCAGGGTCACAGGGCATTTCCAGCTAGGAAATGTCTGAGACCAGATTTGAACTTAGGTCTTCCAGACTCCTGTCTAGGCACTCTATCCACTGTACCACCTAACTACTCTCAGTTTGCAGTTGAGGCGACTGAGGCAAACAGGGTTAAGTGACTTTCCCAAGCACACAGCTAGGAAGCGTCTGAGGCCAGATTTGAACTCAGGAAGGTGAGTCTTCCTGACTCCAGACCTGCCACTATATCTCTAGCTGCCTCACTTTACAGTTGAGGAAACTGAGTCCCAGAGAGCTTAAATGATTACCCCAAGGTCACACAGGCACTCTAACTTCAAAGCCAGGCCTTTTCTACATTCCCACAACCCAATCCAACTCAATTCACTTCACCCATTCTCAGTGTTGGCAGGGCCCTCATTAGTGATCCACTCTAACCTGGACCTGAGCAGAATCTCTGTGGACAGTAAGACACAACAAGTGTCTACTCAGTCTGTCTCCCCTCACTGAGGGGAAGGTCCCTACCTCTGGAGGCTGCCTCTTCCACTGGGAAGGGCTGGGAAGTTTATCCTTGTATCAATCTAAAACTCAATTCAACTCAACTCAATTTGATCAAGTGATCCACATTTATTAGGTCTAACCATGTCCCAGGTGACATTTCAAGTCTTGGAGATACAAAGACAAAATCAAGCCTATCCCTGCCCTCAAGGAGCTTACATTCTAATCTCAGTTAGGCCATCATCCAGCACACTTCTGCCACAGAGAATTGGGTCAATGCGCCTGGGGCTCAGACAGTCATCTCCAGGGCCTCTGCCAACCTGCCTTTTCCTCCCCTGGCCCAGGCCCTTTGGAGCTCCCGCCTATGGTTGGCATTACAGAAGTAAATGACGGGCTTGGTGCCACTGTTCACACAGGCCAGAAGTTCAACGATGGACAAGAAAAAAGAAAAAAAATATAAGAGGGAACCCATGGTGTTCTTTAAAGTCCAGTAGATGAGGAAGGGCAAGCCACAGAAGAAGAACAAGGGGACCATCTGGAGAAGGAAGCAGTAGAATGGGGGCCTCTGCACATTTTGGGAGCAGCATTGCACCCGGACCAACAGGATGAAGCTGGACACACAGAGAAGAGAGAAGAGGAGGAACATGCAAATGATGCTCACCATGTGGTATCGGAAACATGAAAACCATGAGCTGCCACTATTCAGTAAGCCACAGGCTTGACTGGGCACCAAGACCAGAGGCAGGGACAGCACCCACACCAGGGCGCAGGTGCAGGCAGACATATGCTTGGGCCGGCAGTGGCTCCACTTGGTGAAGAGGACCGTCAGGCACTGCTCTAGAGCTAGGGCCACCAGTAGACCCAGGCCAACGATGAACCAGAAGAAGGTGACCACCAGGTAGAGTGACTGATCACCTTGGGTGAAGGTAAGGATGGCAAACACAGTCTGGCAGCCCAGGAAGAGGAAGTCGGCCCCTGCCAGGTGGAGGATGTAGACGGAGAAGCGATTCCTCTTCACTTTGAAGCCCTGGAGCCAGAGTATGAGGCCGTTCCCCACCAGCCCACCCAGACCAATGAGCACCATGAGGGAGAGGACAATGGTGTAGAAAGTTCTTCCACTGATGATATCCCACAAACTCAACATTATGACAGTGGTGTCTTCTTTAGACTGGGGAGGTAATGGGAAGATTTCTGAGTAGCCGGGTTGTCTTCAGACAAACTCCACTGGACACTATTGGCCCTAGGGACATCTGTGAACAGAATGACATGGAAGGGCACTCAATCATTCACTCATTCATTATATTAACTAGCATTTACAGGTTTGCAAAGAGCCCTCTCAAATGAGATAATATTTGGAAAAAGCACTTAGTGTAGTGTCTGACAAGCAGTAAGTACTACATAAAGGTTTATTCCCTTCCCCTTACAAAGATTTTCCTCAATTTAGTTTCTTCTTTTTCTTCTTCTTCTTCTTCTTCTTTTTTTGCAAAGCAATGGGGTTAAGTGGCTTGCCCAAGGCCACATGGCTAGGTAATTATTAAGTGTCTGAGACTGGATTTGAACCCAGGTCCTCCTGACTCCAGGGCCGGTGCTCTATCTACTGTGCCAACTAGCTGCCCCCCCGCCCTGTTGATTTTTCACCACCATCCTGGGGAGTAGGTGTTATTTTTATGCCCATTTAACAAATGAGGAAACTGAAGTAGAGACTAAGTGACTTTCTCAAGCTCACATAACTAGGATTTGAAATCAGTTTTGAGGTAAAATTTGGATTCCAGATTTCCTGATTCCAGGGCCAGCACTCTTTATAGATTTCTTCATGAAGTACTGGTTCAAGAACTTGGGCAAGAGTTTATTAAGCCCCTGCTGTATAAGGCCCTGAGTGTGCAAGGAGAGCAAGGAAACAGCCCCTGCTGTCAGGAAGGCTGCGTTCTCATGGGCCACGTACCTACGTAGTCATTTGGGAACTCTTGGAAAGTCAGGACTGTTCCATTTTGGGGTCTTCATGTCCTCAGCCCCCAGTACCCAGGAGGGCATTTCATTTATTTATTTTTTTAGTTTTTTTGCAAGGCAATGGGGTTAAATGACTTGTCCAAGGCCACACAGCTAGGTAATTATTAGGTGTCTGAGGCTGAATTTGAACTTGCTCTATCCACTGCACCATCTAGCTGCCTCGCAAAGTCATTTAAAAGGAGAGTGTGCCCACACGTGGGGGAACCAGGAATGGTCCTGGTTGGAGATGGCTTCTGGACTGCTCTTTGTAGGACTACAAAGAATCTGGAAGCACCCGTTATGCCCTTTGGACCGAGCCAGATGCTGAGGGGATATAGGGAAGGAAAAGCCCCAGTGACTACCCTCAGTTCAGCTCAGGGGCCCCTGGAACTAGTTCACAAAAATGCAAGATGGTGGATGTGTAGAATATGGGAGGCGATATGACATGTACAGAACTATCAGAAGAGAGAGCTCCTGGGAAGGGTTGGGCTTGGAAGGGGAAATGCCCTGGAGCCACCCTGCTTGTGGGAATCCCAGTCGGAGTGGTGGAAGGGAGGTCTCTTATGGGTAAGGAAATGGAGGCTCTGAAAGGTTAGGGGATTTACCCAAGGTCCTGCAGGTAGAAAGTAGCAGTTGGGTCCTCAAATCCAGCTGTCTTTCCTCCACACTACATATGCCGTCTGCTTCTCCCACCTTCTGTGCTCCATAATGTTTTTAATATAAGCTCATTTAATTCTGGTATATAGAATTTTACATGAACAAGAAAGGGACAGAAATATTTCAAGAGTATTAGAAAATCACTAGTTTAACAGTTTAAGTGTCCCAAAGCTTATGTAACTCTCGATGGATTGGGATTTATGTGACCAAAACTGGGAACAGAAAAAGGCAGTGAAAGTTCTCCTTTGCTTTCACATTTTTGTAAATGTCAAATGACATCAGTTTACCATGGACCTAATTTGACGTATGGTCAAAGATTAAAATGAAATAAAGCAAAAACCCAAAACCTTAGGAATAGCAGAATTTCTTTTTAAAAAATTGAAAATTACTGAGCATCTTAGGGTAATAGGCCAACAGACCTTTAGGTTGCTCAGTGAGTTCTGTCCAGTTCCTATCATAAACTGTTCAGTGGCCTCCATTGTACAGCATTCACTTCATTGTTTGAAATTTTATGTAGATAAAGGTTTCATTCATCATTTTTTCTACATCATTAAAGTAACAGAGAGGAGTTAACCTCAACTATAGACTTTTTCTTTTTAGGTTTTTTTTGCAAGATAATGGGGTTAAGTGGCTTGCCCAAGGCCACACAGCTAGGTCATTATGAAGTGTCTCAGTCTGGATTTGAACTCAGGTCCTCCTGACTCCAGGGCCGGTGCTCTATCCACTGCACCACCTAGCTGCCCATTATACTTATTTTTAAAACAAGTTGATAGTTCTTTCTTTAGAAAACCCAACTGCTCCATATTGTTAAATGAGATAATATTTGTAGAAAGGTCTTAGAAATATAGAAATGCTTCTGTTTTCCTCTCTCCCTCCCCATAGCCTCTGTTCCAGCCTGATCAGACTTTTTCTTGCTAACACTCTCACCTCTAGGCTTTCCTCTGGCCCTCTCCCTCCCCTAGTACACCCCAATTCTTCACCTTCTCTTCTCTATTTATTGTCTTTCTGGATGGCCTTTCGGGGGCTGATCATGTCCCACCCCTTCAGTGCCAGAGATTTTTAAAGTCTTACTTATCAAGATGGAGCACCAGGAGAGCTGGGCTTTCTATCTTTTATTTCTCTATGATCAAATTCCTAGCCTGGTTTATATGTCCCTTGCAGACAGGAGTTCAGCCTAATTCAGGGTCTCTTGACCTGAAGTATGTGAAATTGTTCTTAAAATATTCTAACACGGCTGCATTCGAATAGAATATTTTCCCCCTTTGCAATCCTCTTATTTATTGTGTGGATTCAAAAACATGATTCTGAGGAGTTCCCTGGGCTTCTCCAGACTACTACCATAGTAAAGGGGAAAGGGTCCCACCAAATCCTTCATCTGTGCCTAGCATGCCATTCTATGTAGAACAGAGGGTGGCATAGGTCAGAGAGGGCTGCTTGTGGCATCAGGGAGATCTGTTAAAACTGAACTTCTCTGCTCATTAACTCAGTGAGTGGGGGTCTCAGTTTCATGATCTCTAGTGGGTGAACTCTCAGATTTGTTCCAGCTCTAAATTTATGGTCCTTGGACCCAGTTTCCTTGTAAAGTGATTTGTAAGCATGAAAGGACCATGTGAAAAGTCAGTGATTATTCAATCTGAATTGCTGCTATTACTTTGAGGAAGTGTGTGATAGAGAGCCCAGAATTCAGCCAGAAGAAACCCTAATTTATCTTCTGACTGACACTCACCGACTGAGAGACCTTGTGCAAGTCACTACCTCCAAGCTGGTGCTCTCCTTCTGGGAATGGGTGAGAGTCACGCCGGGGTCCGCCTCGAGGACAGCTCAGGAAGGAGGAAGGTGACAGCAGCTTCTGCTCCTCCCTTGGCTGCTGGCACCTGCTTGGCCTCTCACCTCTCCAAATTCCAGACCTCGGGAAAGGGGCTTCTGCCCCTGGGAGACATAGGAGGTGGACAGCGGCTGGTACTGATGTCACTGGGCGCAGTCGCTGAGGAATCCTTCCAAGCTTTACATCATTGGATCCCACTGCTTCCTGGGGAGGGAGGAACAGTGCGAGCATCAGGAGAGGAGCTTGACTTGGGATTTGGCTGCCCTGGGGAAGGCCTGGGTCTCTCAGTTCAGCTTAACCTTCCTGCCACCTACCAACCGAGCACTGTTACTTAGCCGGTGGCAGTGAATCCTTGGCTCTGAGGCGGGCTCTCTGTCCACTTTCTGTACAACGATTCTCTCCCTCTTCCTTCCCCTTTCCTCCTCCCTTTTTCCTTTGTAAGGGAACTGCAGCAGAGGAAGTTCAAATGCCTTTCCAAGAACAGCCTTAGTGGAAGAAGCAGGATTCCTCCTCAGGAGTCCTGGAAGAACGTAAGTTCTAGTCTGGTCTCTCCCCCTGGCTTTGACTCTGATATGTTTCCTACTCTGGCTCTTGGTTTTCCCCACCTATAAAATGAAGGAGTTGGACTAGATAGAGACTCATTGAGAGTCCTTCCAGATTGAAAGCACGGGGTGAGCAGGATTCTGTGCTAGGAGAGTTGTTGGAGGAAGGACCAAGTTGACTGCGTTCTGGGGTGGGGGGGGGGAAGGAACCCTGACTCTGTTGTTCTCTGTAGACTCCTATTGATGGTCATGGAATTTCTGCTAGGTGGCACAGTGGATAGAGCACTGGCTTTGGAGTCAGGAGGACTGGAGTTCAAATCTTGCCTCAGGCATTTGATACTTGCTATGTGACTTTGGGTGAGTCATTCAACCCTAGTTGCCTCATATCCAGGGTAGTCTCCAGTCATCCTGATTCCTATCTGGCCACTGAACCAGATGACTCTGGAGGAGAAAGTGAGGCTGGTGACTTAGCACAGCCCCCCCTCACTCAAATCCAGTTCACATGCTTGTCATGGCATCACCTCCCTGATGTCATGGTCTTCTTAAAAGATGAAGGACAAACATTATTGTTATCACCCTAAGGAAAACCAACAGAAGGGCAATCTGTGCATTTCTTAGTGACAATTTGGATTTTATCCTGACAGAAGGCAGAAAGCTAGGTATGATGATCTCATGTGGTCCCATGTGACTCCAAACTGGATTACACCTAGATGTTTGAGGGCAAAGGAAAAGTGGAAGCAGAGAGGTGCAGTTTGGTGATGCAGTGAATGCAGACTGTGCCTAGCTGTATGACCTTGAGCAAGTCACTTCATCTCTTTTGGGCTCAGTTTCTCCATCTTTAAAATATAGTAATAATAGCACCTACCTCACATGGTTTTTGTGAAGATCAAATGAGATAACATCTGCTGTATGTTTTATAAAAATGAAAGTGCTGTTAGTTGTTAATTTGCAAGGCATCTACAGAGAATCTTTAAGCATAAACCCAAAATATAGTCAGACCAAGGTTCATATATGCACCCCCCCCAGGAACATATATCGTATGTCTTTCACTCCCTTCCCTTTTCGTCTCCATCCACAATGATTGTCATGAAACTCCTCACTATTGAGAAAATCTCAAGATGAGAGAAGATGGTAAAGAGTTCCCTGAGAAGCAGATGAAGTGATTATAGATGGTTGGATGGAAAGGGGCCCTCCTGGAGCACTCTTAAATCTGTCATCAGGACTGAGATGCCTAGTACAGGCAGGGAGTCATCTGGGCAGAGAAGGCAGAGAAGTAGAGCATTGGGGGGGGGGGTTGTCTGCAAGCAGACATCTCTTCTCACCAACACCTCCCAGGTGTGCTGTAAGAGTTCAGTTGGGTTGTGAGTCTGCACCTCCGGGTTGTTCTGACCCACTGGAGCCAGTTTCCACCTTGGTCCTGTTGGGAAGCACCTTGTCTTCTCCTGAGGAGTTCAGGCTCAGAGCTGAGGTTGGGGAAGCTCCTGCAGGCTCTAAAATCTCTTCAATCACATGATGCTAGGCTGGGTTGGCACCCCAGCCTTTGAGTTCTTAGGAAAAGGAGTTCCCCAGAGTCAACTCGGTGGAGATGTTGTTGGAACATTTATTCTTGAGCTTATCGTCCAGCACTGTTTAACAAGGGGAATATTTCCCAGTTTTTAAAAACCCTCATTATTAGCTATCCTTGGCTGTCAGGAAGATTTTTTTTTTTTAGTTTTTTTGCAAGGCAAATGGGGTTAAGTGGCTTGCTCAAGGCCACACAGCTAGGTAATTATGAAGTGTCTGAGACCGGATTTGAACCCAGGTACTCCTGACTCCAAGGCCGGTGCTTTATCCACTGCCACCTAGCCACCCCCAGTCAGGAAGATTAAAGAAAAAATTCAACTTAGCAAGCAAGAACCCATTAGGTCATCTTCTGACCATTCATATGATTGCACCTATTAAGTATTTCCATTGTTTGGTGGATGTCCTAACATTTTGAGGATAGAAAGGAATGCTAGGGAGGTCTGCTGCCCCCAGATATCTGCTTAATACATTGATATGATCCATGGAATTCCACCATCAAAAATCCACTTTTTTGGTCACAGGAATTGCTTCTATAATATCTTATTTTGAAATGCAGATAAGAATGAAAAGGCAAGAGTACTTAGGAAGCACAAACAGTCCTTTAATATTTCCAGGATCATTGAATTCCTCAGTGTAGACCCTCTCTCCATTCCCCTCCCCTGGGATTACTCTTTCATATGCCAATGGGGAATATGGCAAATCCCCTGTTCTGCAAAGTAACTCAAAATGGAACTGTCACATATTCAAAAAAGTAAGTCCCTCTTCTTCCTCTCTGAATTGTAATAATTCCAAATCACAGGTTACCTGGGTAAAAATCCCCTTTCCTTTCTGCACTCATTCAAACCCTTCAAAATCCAATTCCATTATGACTTCTCTCTCATCACATTCAATTTGGACCAATGTCTATTATGGAAACAATGGAAAGACTAAGACCGCCTTCTGTTGGGGGGTGGGGGAGGGAAGTAAGATCAGGGGAAAAACTGTAAAACTCAAAATAAATAAAATCTTTAAAAAAGAAAAAAAAAGAATGTTTATCACCAAATTTGCAAAAGAAATCCAATTCCATCTTGCTCTTCCAGAATTCCTTCCAATTTCTCTAACTCCAGCTTCTAAAGACTAATGAGATGGTTCCAAGAAGGAAGGAAATATATACATAAAATAAATAATAAAACTTCTAAATTTCTTTGACAGGAAATGGGAGAGAGCTCCAGCAACTGGAGGTATTAGGAAAGGTCTCATGCAGGAGGTGGCTGGGAAACTGAACCTTAAATGACACTCCAGAGGAGGGGATGAAGACTCAATGCATTATAGGCTTCAGGCAAAAGATCTCATTCACAGGAAACCCCAGATGGGACAATTTGTCTTTAATCAATAGATTAGTCAATTAGAAAGTATTTCTAGGCACTATATGAGGTTTTGGAGGATGAAATGATGCCTAGGTAGCCTCTCCTGCAAGTTTCAAGAGAGGGTGTCTCATAGCTCTACTGTTGGGAATAAGAGGGTATGGGATTGTGAACTCCTTCCTACTGGGAACCATCTCATTAGTTTCTAGAAGCTGGAGTTAGAGAAAGGGGAAAGAACTCTAGAAAGGCAGGATGGAATTGGATTTTGAAGGATTTAAATAAGGAAAGGGGATTTTTACCTGGGCAACCTGTGACTTGGAATTATTACAATTCAGAGAGGAAGAAGAGGGAGTTAGCTTGGTACAGGGTGGTTGATTTTCCTCCTTTTCTCCAACATCTTGGCAGGTTCCTCCCCAGACTGAGCAGGTTGATGGGTAACGGTGGACTGAGATTAGATTGATTTCTCACTCTTAGTGATTTCTCACCTGTGTTTGAGACGACAAGGATTATATATCAGCTCCATTATGAGTTACATTGAAGAACAGGGGTCTTGTCTTATTCCCCATTGGCATATGACAGAGTAATCCCAGGTCCTGTAGGTGAACCTGTACCTAGACTTCAGTCCACTTTTTTGCATTTCTTCTTTCTTGAACTTAGGTGAATTATCATCCTACAATGAAAGTATGAAGACTTTGAGAGTTAGAGAGTGAGGGATCCTTTTGGGTGGAATTGATGGGCCTCAAAATGACTATAGGGCTCTTGGAGAAAGAATAGAAGATGGGTCCACGTCTGGCAGAAGGCATAACATTTGAGGAATACAGTGCAGGACCAGGGTGAAATGGTGGCCCAATGGCTTCATGTTTAGTTGGGTTTAAGAATCAAGCTTTGGGGGCAGCTAGGTGGCACAGTGGATAGAGCACCGGCCCTGGAGTCAGGAGGACCTGAGTTCAAATCCAGCCTCAGACACTTAATAATTACCTGTTGTCGGGCGGGGCTCTTCTCTCTGCGGAACCTCAGGGACTGCCGAAGAAAGACAACTCACACAGGCGATCAGGGGGCAAGTCCAATTTATTTCTGCTTCTGTAAGCTTATATACTATATTCTATATGCGGAAGCAGGGTATGGGAGGATCTCCTGAAGTCTATATCAGATTGGCCTGAGCCTCTTGCATTGCCTTAGTCGACTGTCTCTATGCAGAAATTTGTCAAGCGAGGGATGGGTGAAATAGGGAAGTAGATGGGTAGATATGGGGGGGGTAGATATGGGGGCGCCTCCCAGTTTCCTTGTGGCTGAGGATTTGAGGCAACCAAGGTTTGCCTTAGCCTGTATCCCGGAGTTTGCTCTACAGGACTTCATTTCATGTCCTGCAAGGCCAGTAGGTATGCTGTGGGGTGGCCTCCTACAATTACCTAGCAGTGTGACCTTGGGAAAATCACTTAGCCCCATCGCCCAGCCAAAAACCTAAAAAAAAAAAGAAAGAAAGAAAAAGAAGAATCAAGCCTCAGACAGAGTTCAACTGAGGTCATTATTGCTGCCAGTTTAAGGTTCCTATCAAACACTTGTCAGCATTCTGGGTTTCACATTTCTTTTGTATATAAAACACAAATAGCGGTCCTGTTTCAGATTCAGGTTGTACACTGAGTAACTGGGCCTAAGTCCCAGCCTAAGCCCTAAATAAGTTCTCTCTAGAATGTGAGGGATATCATGAGCCAATGTGAGGAAAGAGAACTTTCCCTCTTTTATTTGAGACCAGACTCTGCCAACACTGAGTCAGGTCCAGACTACATAGAAGGGTGCAGCAAGATGGGATCCTCAGTGAGAGAGGAAATATGTTGGTGCCCTTGCCCTTTGGACCTAGTATCATCTATTTATTGCTAGACTTTGCTCATTTAATGAAAGGACACCATTAAATGAGCATTATCTGAGGAGCTGGGTGACACACAGCAGTGAAGGTTCCTGGGATGCCAAAGAGAAATATAAATCTTCTTGGGGCTGGGAAGGAGATAATTTGTGGATAGGGAGCTAGGATAAACTCTCTTTTCCTGAAGCCCAGTCTTTAATGGAGGTGATAAGGGAGGGTTAGTGACCTCTGAAGAATCTTTTTTTTTTTTTTTTAGTAATACAAATTAATTTTAATAGGGAAAGAACATTAACAATTATAACCATCAGAAATGTGTTGTGTTGGAGTCTTGAAAGTTAAGAAATATTAACTGTATCCTTCCTCCAAAGAAATGAGGGAAGAATAGATTCATCAGTGAAGATAACGACAAGGAAATATAAAAACAGTTTAAGAGCACTACTTTTTTTTTTACATTTGCCAAGGTTGAAAGGGCTTTAATTCATTTGTTTTTTGTTGTTGTTGTTTTTTTTATTAAAGATATTATTTGAATTTTACAATTTTCCCCCAATCTTGCTTCCCTCCCCCCACCCCCACCCCACAAATAGCACTCCGTCAGTCTTTACTTTGTTTCCATGTTGTACCTTGATCCAAATTGGGTGTGATGAGAGAGAAATCATATCCTTAAAGAGGAGTCTAAGAGGTAACAAGCTCAGACAATAAGCGATCTGTTTTTTTTCCAAATTAAAGGGAATAGTCCTTGTACTTTGTTCAAACTCCACAGTTCCTTATCTAGATACAGATGGTACTACTCTCCTTTGCAGACAGCCCCAAATTGTTCCCGATTGTTGCACTGATGGAATGAGCGAGTCCTTCAAGGTTGAACATCACTCCCATGTTGCTGTTAGGGTATACAGTGTTTTTCTGGTTCTGCTCATCTCACTCAGCATCAGTTCATCCAAATCCCTCCAAGTTTCCCTGAAATCCTGTCCCTCCTGGTTTCTAATAGAACAGTAGTGTTCCATGACATACATATACCACAGTTTGCTAAGCCATTCCCCAATTGAAGGGCATTTACTGGATTTCCAATTCTTTACCACCACAAACAGGGCTGCTATAAATATTTTTGTACAAGTAATATTTTTACCCTTTTTCCTCATCTCTTCAGGGTATAGACCCAGTAGTGGTATTGCTGGGTCAAAGGGTATGCACATTTTTGTTGCCCTTTGGGCATAGTTCTAAATAGCTCTCCAGAAGGGTTGGATGAGTTCACAGCTCCACGAACAGTGTAATAATGTCCCAGATTTCCCACATCCCTTCCAACAATGATCATTATCCTTCCTGGTCATACTGGCCAATCTGAGAGGTGTGAGGTGGTACCTCAGAGGAGCTTTAATTTGCATTTCTCTAATAATTAATGCTTTAGAGCATTTTTTCATATGGCTATGGGTTGCTTTGATCTCCCCATCTGTAAATTGCCTTTGCATATCCTTTGACCATTTGTCAATTGGGGAATGGCTTTTTGTTTTAAAAATATGACTCAGTCCTCTGTATATTTTAGAAATGAGTCCTTTGTCAGAATCATTAATTGTAAAAATTGTTTCCCAATTTACTACTTTTCTTTTGATCTTGATTACATTGGTTTTATCTGTGCAAAAGCTTTTTAATTTAATGTAATCAAAATCATCTAATTGGTTTTTAGTGATGTTCTCCAACTCTTCCTTAGTCATAAACTATTCCCCTTTCCATCGATCTGACAGGTAGACTAGTCCTTGATCTTCTAATTTGCTTATAGTATTGTTTTTTTATGTCTATGTCCTGTAACCATTTGGATCTTATCTTGCTATAGGGTGTGAGGTGTTGGTCTAATCTAAGTTTCTTCCCTACTAACTTCCAATTATCCCAGCAGTTTTTATCAAAAAGGGAGTTTTTATCCCAGTGGCTGGACTCTTTGGGTTTATCAAACAGCAGATTACTATAATCCTCTCCTGCTTTTATACCTAGTCTATTCCACTGGTCCACCACTCTATTTCTTAGCCAATACCAAACAGTTTTGATGACTGATAACATAATTTTAGATTGGGTAGTGCTAAGCCACCTTCGTCTGCATTTTTTTCATTAAGCTCCTGGCAATTCTTGACTTTTTATTTCTCCATATGAATTTACTTACAATTTTTTTCTAACTCATTAAAGTAATTTTTTGGAATTTTGATTGGTAGGGCACTAAACAGATAGTTTAGTTTTGGTAGAATTGTCATTTTTATTATATTAGCTCTGCCTATCCATGAACAGTTGATATTTGCCCAGTTATTTAAATCTGATTTAATTTGTGTGAGAAGTGTTTTATAATTGTTTTCAAAAAAGATTCTGAGTCTGTCTTGGCAAATAGACTCCCAAACATTTTATACACTGTCTGAGGTTACTTTGCATGGGATTTCTCTTTCTAGCTCTTCCTGCTGTTTCTTGCTAGACATATATAGAAAAGTTGAGGATTTATGGGGGTTTATTTTATAACCTGCCACTTTGCTAAAATTGCTAATTGTTTCCAGTAGTTTTTTAGATGATTTCTTGGGATTCTCTAGGTAGACCATCATGTCATCTGCGAAGAGTGACAGTTTTGTCTCTTCCTTCCCAATTCTAATTCCTTCAATTTCTTTTTCTTCTCTAATTGCTGATGCTAACATTTCTAATACAATATTGAATAGTAGTGGTGATAATGGGCACCCTTGTTTAACCCCTGATCTTATTGGGAATGGCTCTAGCCTCTCCCCATTGAATATAATGCTTGTTGATGGTTTCAGATAGATACTGCTAATTATTTTAAGGAACAGTCCATTTATTCCTACACTCTCTAGTGTTTTTAATAGGAATGGATGCTGTATTTTGTCAAAAGCTTTTTCAGCATCTATGGATATGACAATATGATTTCTGATAGGTTTGTTGTTGATATAATTGAGTATACTAACAGTTTTCCTAATATTGAACCATCCCTGCATTCCTGGAATAAATCCTACTTGATCATAATGTATTATTCTAGTGATGACTTGTTGTAGTTGTTTTGCTAAGATTTTATTTAGGATTTTTGCATCTATATTCATCAGGGAGATAGGTCTATAATTTTCTTTCTCTGTTTTAACACTTTCTGGTTTAGGTAACAGTAACATATTGGTTTCATAGAAAGAGTTAGGCAGAGTTCCATCTTTCCCTATCTTTCCAAAGAGTTTATATAGGATTGGAACCAATTGTTCCTTAAATATTTGGTAGAATTCACTTGTGAATCCATCAGGCCCTGGAGATTTTTTTTAAAGGGAGTTCAATAATGGCTTGTTGAATTTGTTTTTCTGAGATAGGGTTGTTTAAGTATTTAATCTCTTCTTCATTTAACCTGGGCAACTTATATTTTTGTAAATATTCATCCATTTCACTTAGATTATCAAGTTTATTGACATAGAGTTGGGCAAAATAATTTTGAATTATTACTTTAATTTCCTCCTCATTGGTGGTGAATTCACCTTTTTCATTTATAATACTAGCAATTTGTTTTTCTTCTTTCTTTTTTAAATCAAATTGAATCAAATTGACCAGAGGTTTATCAATTTTATTGGTTTTTTCATAATACCAACTTTTGGTTTTATTTATTAATTCAATAGTTTTTTTGCTTTCAATTTTATTAATTTCTCCTTTAATTTTTAAAATTTCCAATTTGGTATTTGATTGGGGATTTTTGATTTGTTCTTTCTCTAATTTTTTTAGTTGCATGTTTAGTTCATCGATTTCCTCTTTCTCCAATTTATTCATATAAGCATTTAGAGCTATAATATATCCCCTGAGAGTCACTTTGAATGAATTCCATAGGTTTTGGTATGTTGTTTCATTATTATCAATATCTAGGATAAAATGGTTAATTCTTTCTATAATTTGATTTTTGGCCCACTCATTTTTAAAATGAGGTTATTCAGTTTCCAATTTGCTCTGGGTCTATATCTCCTTGGCCCAGTATTGCATATGACTTTTATTGCATTGTGATCTGAGAAAGATGTATTCGCTATTTTTGCCTTTCTGCAGTTGATCATTAGGTTTTTATGTCCTAGTACATGGTCAATTTTTGTATAAGTTCCATGTACTGCAGAGAAAAAGGTATATTCCTTTCTATCCCCATTCAGTTTCCTCCATAAGTCTACCATATCTAATTTTTCTAACAATCTATTTACCTCCCTAATTTCTTTCTTGTTTGTTTTATGATTTGATTTATCTAGATCTGATAGCGGGAGGTTGAGGTCTCCTATAGTAGAGTTTTGCTGTCTATGTCTTCCTGTAATTCTTTCAGTTTCTCCTCTAAGAATTTGGGTGCATATACATTCAATATTGAAATGACTTTATTGTCTATGGTACCTTTTAGGAGGATAAAGTTTCCTTCCTTATCTCTTTTAATGCTATCTATTTTTGCTGCTGCTTTGTCTGAGATAAGGATTGCTATCCCTGCTTTTTTTACTTCAGCTGAAGCAAAATATATTTTGCTCCAACCTTTTACCTTTACTCTATATGTATCTCTCTGCTTCAAATGAGTTTCTTGTAAGCAGCATATTGTAGGATTCTGGTTTTTAATCTACTCTGCTATTTGCTTACGTTTTAAGGGAGAGTTCATCCCATTCACATTCAAGGTTATGATTACTAATTCTTTATTGCCCTCTGTGCTATCTTCCCTCTGTTTGTATTTTTCCCCCTTTCCCCCCCCTTATCCATATTTCCCAGTATTTTGTTTTTGAATACCACCTCCTTCAGTATGTTTGCCCTCCTATATCACACCCTCTCCTTTCTTTCCCCTTTACCTTTTTCCCTTTTCCCTTCCCTTCCTTTTGTTATTTCCCCTTATTTCCCCTGCTGCCCTTCCCTTTCTCCATCCCCCCCTCCCCTTTTCCCCTTTAAATACTTGAAAGGTTAGATGTTTTATAAGTTAACTGAGTATGTGTAGGTTGATTTTAAGCCAAGTCTAATGACAAGAAGATTCAGGTGTTTCTCCTCTGCTCCCTTCTTCCCCTCTATTACCATAGGTTTTTTGTACCTGTTAGTGTAATGAGATTTGTCCCATTCAATCCCCTCCCTCCTCCTGTCTCTTTCCTGTCCCCTTTTTTAGGGAGGTAGTGTATTTTTTTTAGATCATTCTATTTAGGTCATAAAAAACTCTGAGTGTCTGTTCCTTCTAGTTCAGTATATTCTATTGGATAGAGTCAAAATTCCTGAGAGTTATTAGAGTCTTTCTCCCAAGTGGGGTTAAAGCCAGTTACATCCCATTAGATAGCAGTCTCATGGATAGGTCATGGATGTCCATCATTTCTGGCTAGGTGTATTCTCTCTGTTAGAGTTACATTTCTCAGGATTTATGAGAGTCTCTTCCCCCACCCCACCCCATGCTGGGATATAGCCAGTTTCAACTTACTGGATTGTATTTTTTTTCTTTTTACCGCCCCCCCCTTTTTTTTTTTACCTTTTCATGTGTCTCTTGAACCTCCTGTTTGATATCCAAATTTTCTTTTTAGCTCTGGTCTTTTCATCAGAAATTTTTGGAATTCTTCCATTTCGTTAAATGTCCATCTTTTTCCCTGGAAGAGAAGGCTCAGCTTTGCAGGAAAGTAGATTCTTGGCTGCATTCCAAGCTCCTGTGCTCTTCGAAATATCTCGTTCCAGGCCCTTCGATCCCTTAAAGTTGATGCAGCCAGGTCCTGCATGATCCTTACTGTGGCTCCTTGATATTTAAATTACTTCTTTCTGGCTGCTTGCAGCATTTTCTCTTTAATCTGATAGTTCTGCAGTTTGGCCACAACATTCCTTGGTGTTTTCATTTTAGGATCTTTTTCTGGTGGGGATCGATGTACTCTTTCAATAACTACTTTGCCCTCTGATTCCATGATGTCAGGGCAGTTTTCCATCACTAGATCCTGTAATATTAAGTCCAGGCTTTTTTTTCTCTTCAATGTTTTCAGGAAGTCCTATAATTTTCAGGTTGCCCCTCCTCAATCTATTCTCAAGGTCAGTGGTTTTGTTGATGAGGTATTTTACATTTGCTTCTATTTTTTCTATTTTTTGATTTTGTTTAACTGACTCTTGCTGTCTCATGGAGTCATTAGTTTCTGTAGACTCTGTTCTTTTTTTGGGGGGGGAGGAGTTTTCTTCATTAACCTTTTGCAACTCCTTTTCCCATTGGTCAATTCTACTTTTGAAAGAGCTTTCCATTTGACCAATTGAGATTTTGAGAGAATTAATTTCTTTTTGCATTTGCTCATTTGAGGATCTGAGAGATTTATTCTCCTTTTGTGTTTGTCCAATTGTACTTTCTAAGGTTTTGTTTTCTTGTTGCAAGGTATTAATTGTCTCTCCCAAATTTTTAAGCTCCTTCCTTATTTCTTCAAGGAAGTCTTTCTGTGCTGGAAACCAGATTGTATTCTCCTCAGAGGTTCCAGGTCTCTATGAGTTGGGGTCTTTCCCTTCCAGGAATTTTTCTATGGATCCACCTTTCCGCTGACCCTTCTTCATTATGCTAAGATCTTGAGTTGGGGGGGGGCTGGTTCACCTGGGCTTGGGATCGCTAAAGGCTTTACTGATTTTAGTTTCTCTGGCTGGCCAGTAGGAGGTGCTGGTTGCCCTCTCTGGAGTGTCTGTGACCTTGGTTGGGAGGCCTTCTCCCTTTGCCCAAAGGGAGGCATTGGAACTATTGAATTCTTTTGTCTTCAATCAATGGTGGGTTTTACCCTGGCCTGAGGTCATTCCTCAGCTGGGCTGGTTCTTCTGCTCACACACCTGGGCCTGAGGCAGAAGTAGTTTGCATTTGTTTGGGAGGAGGCCTCTGTGCAATGGATGCGTGGACTCAGAGTTTCTTAGACCTGAGGAGCCCAGGGATGGCATCCGCAGCTCTCCTGCACCAGACCTCTCCCCGCAGCCCCTTCCCCAAGCTCCAGGGGGACAGCCCCAACACCAGCGCCTCTGCTTCCCCGCGGACCCAAGCCCTCTTCATACAGCCCTACCGCTGATCCAGCAGGTCCGGCTCTCGGGCCCTCAGACTCCTGGTTCCAATTCAGCTGTTAATCTGGCTGATCCTGGGCTGATCTTCCTTCGGAGCCCAGACTTACCTGCCGGTATTCAGCCAAGGATGCTGCGGAAGACAAATCCTGAGGTAGATTTTCCTCTCCTGGATTTTCTTTCTGGGTTTCCTGGTTCAGAATTCTTTTAAGAGGTTTGTTTCATGTGATAGATGGGGAAGAGATCAGGAGACTTTAGAACTGTGCCTGTCTTCTCTCCGCCATCTTGGCCCTGAAGAATCTTAATTTTAAAAACACATATTAAATTTTGGGCCAGGGAACATTATTAAAAACTGATTAAGTAGTTGCAATGTTCAGGTCCCAGTACTTTGAACTGGGCATAAGAAGATGAAAGATGACATTTGCCTTAGCTTTCATAGAGCTTATAGTCTATGGGTGAGGTGTGGGGAAAGACATGAACATTGATAGAGGGTAGGCTGGGGGCAGCTAGGAGACACAGTGGGTAGAGCACTGGCCCTGAAATCAGGAGGACCTGAGTTCAAATCCAGCCTCAGACACTTAATAATTACCTAGCTGTGTAGCCTTGGGCAAGCCACTTAACCCCATTGCCTTAAAATAAATAAAATTTAAAAACATAGAGGGTAGGTTGGGTAGACAGGAGCACATGGTTCAATCTTTCTGCAAGTCTATGCATGAATAAATGATACAAGCTTGGGCAGCTAGGCACAGTGAATAGAGCACTGACCTCAGAGTCAGGAGGACAGGAGTTTAAATCCAGTGTCAGACACTTGACATGAACTAGCTGTGTGACCTTAGGCAAGTCACTTAACCTGACTGCCTCACATCCAGGGCCATCTCCAGTTGTCCTGATTCTTATCTGAACTCTGATGGAGGAGAAAGTGAGGTCGGTGACTTAGTACAATCTCCCTCACTCAAATCCAATTCATGTGCTTGTCATGGTCTCACCTCCCTGATGTCATGGACACCCATCATCTTCATTATGATACAAGCTAAAATAACATCTCTGAAACTCAGCTTCTTCATTTGCATAAGGAGAATAATAATGACAGCTAGCATTTACAAAGTGCCTAAGGTTCTCATTCTATCTTCTCACAACCCTGGGAGTGCTATCATTATCTCCACTTTATAGATGAGGAAACTGAGGAAGACTGAAGTTAAGTAACTTGCCTAAGGTCACATAATGAGTTGGTTTTGAAGTCTTCTAGGTGCAATGCTCTGTCCACTGTTCCACTAGTGGCCTCTAACCCTAGTAGAATTCTATTTACATAGTTTTCAGAGCATTGTCTTTAGAGCCAGAGTCTGAGATGGATACTGGGCATTTCTGTTTACTTGTCTGTGTGGCTTTGGGCAAATGTCTTTCCATCTCTGGGCTTCAGCCCCCTCTCCCATAGCATATTGTTAGGCTGTGGCACCTTCAAATTCCCCCTGCCACCTTGGGAGGGTGGTGGGAGGGAGCCATAGAGAGCTACAGCTCAAGGTTCTAGCCTAAGGCTCACCATCGCATCAATTCATCCATCTGATCCCAACACTCCTTTGATTAATGAAAGCCTCACTCTCTATTTCTCTGTGCACAAGCAGCATCCCTTTCATAGAATCTGCTTCTTTATACTGAGTCCCTAAGTCAGTGAGGGACATCCAATAGGGGTCCAATAAATGCTTATTAAATTAAACTGAATTGAAATGTCTCCTAGTTCCTTTGGAAGGTGGCATTATGGAGCCGCCCTCCCATCCTAGCAGGGCCTGGAGAGATGATGTAGTGTAATTTTAAGTGGAACTTCCTCTAGTAGGAGTGTTCTCTCCTTCCATCATCCCTACTGAGGAAATTGGGGGAATTGAGGGTGTTAGGAAAGCAGATGATTAATTATGAGAACTGAGTGAAGCACGCACTCAGTTCTCGAGCTAGCTCAGTTCTCTTTCTATTCAGTTATAGGTCTAGTCCAAATTCTGTCCTGGGAGAAAAGCTGATTCAATTGTGGGTCTGGGGAGAAAATCTTATTGTTTGAACACTGACCTGAAAGCTACCTCTACCTGCTCCTTAGAGAACCTTCACCAAGGACCTAGGTTGTGCTGACCACAAACTGGGTCAGTTCTTAAGACTGATGCAAGTTTTCCCATAATTGTTCATCTCAAGGAGCCCCTGTGTCTTATCTGAAAAGTGGTCCCATACTCATCAATCAATGACGGTTTCCATATTCTTTTGATTGGTTAAAGACATTTGAGAGGAGAGGGACACCTCTTTCTCTGATTTCAGGGAATGATACTTGTTCATTCTCCCCTTCCCAACTTGGAAAGTCCCCAATCTTTCCTCCAACTAGAAACCAGATTATCCAATGCTGCATTGTTTCCTTTTAATTACTCGATCCCATCGATAGATTGTTTTGAATGGATAAAGTCTGTCTCTCCTAGATTTAGAGTCCAGTGTCAAAGCTGAGGAAGGGGCCTGGTCCCTATCTGTTCGGTTATGGCTTAGGACATTGAAATGCTCGAACGATTAAAACTCGATTTCCTCACTCACTTCATCTTTCACCTGCCCCATGACTCTTGTTTGTCTTCAGTCTCTCTGCATTCACTGACTCCTTTCCTACTGTCTGTGCCCATGCCACCCCATTCTCAAGAAGCCTCTACTTGTCCCATCCTTCTCTGCTGTCACCTAGACTTCTCTTCCCTTTTGTGGAGGAGACTGATGACGACGGACGCCTCTACTTTATTTTCTCATACTCTTTTCTTAACAACTGAAGTCTGGTTTCTGTCCTCACCGTCCAACTGAAACTATTAGCTCCAAAATTACTTAATTGCCAAATCCATTGGCCTTTACTCAGTCCTCATTCTTTTTGAAGACAGCAGGTTTTTTGTTGTTTTTTTTGGCAAGGCAATGGGGCTAAGTGACTTGCTAAAGTCACACAACTAGGAAGCATCAAATATTTGAGATTGGATTTGAACTCAGGTCCTCCTGACTCCAGGGCCAGTGCTTATCCACTGTGCTACCTAGCTGTTCCTGTCCTCATTCTTGGCATTTCTGCAGCCTTGGACACTGGTTTTTTTTTTTTTTAGGATTTTTCAAGGCAAATGGAGTTAAGTGACTTGCCCAAGGCCACACAGCTAGGTCATTATGAAGTGTCTGAGGCTGGATGTGAACTCAGGTCCTCCTGACTCCAGGGCTGGTGCTCTATCCACTGTGTCACTTAGCCACCCCACAGCGCCAGCTAGCCACCCCCTTGGACACTGTTGATCACCCTCCTGGTTTTCCCCCTATCTATCTGACTCTACTTGCTCTATCTTTGCTGGAGCTTTATCCAGGTCATGCTTTCTAATGGCAGGTATCCCAAAGGCTTCTGTCCTGGACTCTCTTCTCTTTTCCTTCTACCTTGGTGATCTTATCAACTCTCATAGATTCAGTTATCTACCTATTGAACCCTAACTTTTATCCTACCACCAGATTCACATCTCCAAATGCATATTGGACATCTTGTGCTTGATGTCCCATAGACATCTTGAACTCAATACGGAGTTGTTACCCTCCCCAAGCCTGCCATCCTCCTGGTCGCCTACGCTTATAATTTAGGTATTTTCTTTGAGTCTTCTCTCACTCACTTCCACCCCTCACATATCTAATCTTTTACCCGGTTCTGTCAGTTTTACCTTCATAACGCCTCTTGCACATCCACTCTTCCCTCCCTCTGCCACTGCCACCCCCTTGGTGCAAGCTATTATTACTCTTCCTCTGTTGCTTTTGGTCTACAAAATTGGTCTCCTTGTCCCAAGTCTCCCCAACTCCGGTTCATTCTCTATTCAGTATTCTTTATTAAGTTCAGGTCTGATTATTTCACCCTCCAAGTCACTGAACTTCAGTGGCTCCTTGTCACCTCCAGAATCAAATCTAAAACTCTCCATTTGATGTTCAAAGCTTTTCATGACCTCTCTCTTCCAGTCTTCTTACATTTTTTTTTATTTTCATGTATTCTAAGATTCAGTGATGCTGCCTTCCTCACTTCTCCTCAAGAAAGACATTTCATCTCTTCACTCTGGGACTTTTTGCTCCTTGTCTCCCATGACTGGAATTCTCTCCCTTCTCATCTCTGCTACCTGGTTTTCCTGAATTCCTTCAAGTCCTGACTAAAATTCTCATGAAGCCTTTTCTAATTCCTCTGAAAGCTAGTTCCTTTTTTTTAAGGTTTTTTTTTGGCAAGGCAATGGGGTTAAATGGCTTGCCCAAGGCCACACAGCTAGGTCATTAAGAAGTGTCTGAGGCTGGATTTGAACTCAGGTCCTCCTGACTCCAGGGCCGGTGCTCTATTCACTGTGCCACCTAGCCACCCCACTAGTCCCTTTTCTCTGAGATCATCTCTAACTTGTCCTGTCTACTTCTCATTTGTATGTAGTTGCTTGTGTGTTGTGTCCTCCATTAGACTATGGGCTTCTTTTGCCTTTCTTTGTGTGTCCCCAATACTTGGCACAGTGACTAGCACATAGTAGGCACTTCATAAATGCTTTTTGATTGACACTCCATTAATATATAATTAAAGATGGCAAAACCGAGGCTTCACAAATATTGCTTTCATTGTCCAAAGAATTTGGGGAACTTTGGGGAGAATTCCTTTTAGAGTGAGTTTAAGGGGCAGCTAGGTGGTACAGTTGATAGAGCTGGGGATGTCTGCTCCCCCCAGGATAGACATGCACACATGATTCAATCTTTCTGCAGGTCTATGCATGAATAAATATAATACAAGCATGGAACTAGGTAACACAGGGAATGGAGTACTGGCTGTGGAGTCAGGAGGACCTGAGTTCAAATCTGACTTCAGATCCTTGACACTTACTAGTTGTGTGACCCTGGGCAAGTTCTTAAGCCCAATTGCCTTACTTAAAGAAAGTAGAGTGAGTTTAAGCCAGAAGTTGCCTCAATCTTTGCCTTAAGAGTCATGCCCCATTTGTGATGATAAGACAACCCTGGACAATCTTACTTCCCCTTGTACCCATTAGATGAAGTCAGGCTGTTTCCATCCTTAAAGGAGCATTGAGTTTTCTGTGGAGGATATTTAAAAGCAGGTAGTTTGGGTTCTGAAGACAGTTTTGTACAGAAAGAGAAGGCCTCCAGTGGCCCCAGTCATGGCAGCCTTCCTGGTATAATGATTGATAATAAAATATCACAATTATTCAACTTTAGGGTTGGCAAAGTGTTTCAGACATTACTCCATTTTATCTCCTGCTTGGAATCAGTGACCCAACCCCGCTTACTCCCACCTCCTATAGCTGATTTAGATTTATGTTAGTCTGGGACTTGGACCCTGCTTTTGTGTAGACCCTGCTACAGGTAGACGCACAAACATAAATGGATGCATGCATTTTGTACTCTCAGAGTTGGGGTAGGGAGCAGGACTATAAAACAGAACCACGATGCAGAGGGGCACTTTCAGCCCAGGTAGGATTCTTTCTGCCCTGATTCCGGAGCAGCCCCAAAGAGTAGGTCCAGTCTGAAGGCCTAAGGGATCAGAAGACAAGAGGAACCAGGGTGTGGTGCTTGAGGCTTGAAAAGAGACCTAATGGAGATACCAAAGGAGAAAGATCAGAAGTTATCTGAGGGCTTCCAGGAATTATTTGGCATTCCCAGGCAGTGACGCCCTTGTTTCTGTCGAACATTCCCCTGCCAGAAAGTGACCCATCCTGACCCATGGATGGGCAGAGCTCTAAGGCTGGTCTCAGTGCAGAACTGAAGCAGGCTTTGATCCCAGACATTACAGCTGACAGTCTCCAGGAGACCCTTTTGTCCAGGCCCCAAAGCCTCTTACCTTACCTTCCTGGGGACCACTATACTGTTAAATCCCTGACTGAGCTCAAGTTTACAAAATGAATTTCACAAAGGGTTGAAGCTGGCTCATGCATAGGGGTCGCTGGGTCATTTCTCTGGAAAACCGAGGGTGGAGCTGGAAATGAAGAGCCAAAGACTGGAATAGAATTGTGGAACTAGGGGTGGGGTTTGCATAGGCTGCTATGTAGCTCTAGTGGGAGGTTCAGAGGAGGCAGCCCCAAGGAGGCTGGGCTTGAAGGTCAGGGCTAGCTGTAGCAGCCATGCTCAGGCAGATTTGACAAAAATTTGGTCCCTTCTGCTGCCTTTCATGTCTCATGGCTCAGAGCTGCCTTGGCAGTCTCACCCTACCTAGCTGGTCTCCTTTACCCAGGGTTTTTACTCATTGATGATAAGATCCACTTCAGGTCATTTTATCTTGATTCAAATAGGGCGCCAAGATAAGAATGTGAGAGCTCAAGAGTCCTTGAGTTGGACCTTTCAGCTTCCTCTTTGCCATTGTTTGTTATTGACAGGTGGAAGGGGGTGGACTGTCTAAGTGACAATAATTGGAAGACTGGCATTTAGTCCTCCAGTCTCTTACCCACATCCACCCTCCCCGAACAATTCTCCAATCTCCTCAGTGCTGGTCTCTCCGAGGAGCCTTCTAGAAGAAAGTCTTCCATTATCCCATTATCACAGACCACCTTGGATATTGCTCTTAAGATGTCGGGGCCTGATGCCTCAAGCATTCTTGTTTCAACAAATATTAAGTGCATTAAAAAAGTGACTCCTTCTTAAGAGGTGTTTGTACCTCTGCCCAGGTCTTCCTTCTGGGCTTCTGGACATCACTCATCCCTGGCATGGACCCACCAAAAACAACACTCTCAGCTCCCTTGGGTTGGTGCTGCTTCTCCATTGGACCATAGGTCTATTTCTTAATGTTTGGGGTTATATTCAGTATAGATTTGTATAGACCTACATGTTTACTCAAATGCATATACATAGATTCATGTTTATGTTGGTATCACCATGAATCTCTCAGATATTATGAGCTCTTGGTGGGTACTGGATGGGGCAGCAGCACCATTCTCCCCAAACACGGGGAGGTCATGGGTATCTTCTGTCCTGGGAGGAACAGAGGCCATTGTCAGTGATAGGAAATGTCTTGTTTTAGTGTGTGGAGGGCACAGGTAAGTGTCAGAGGCCTGACAGTGTCGGAGCAGAGTGGGAGCTGTTACCCAGACTCCAGGGGGTGGGGCACTGTTTTACCTAGAAAGCTCCAGTGATGGAAGATTCAAGGCTCAATCACATTAAGAATTCAGTTTAATATGTTTATATTGAAGAAATGAGCTGGGAGTTTCAGATGGACAATATACAAGTAGTTTAATAATCAAAATGAGAGGCATTTTGGGGTAGCTGTGAGAGGACGATCATGGATCCCTGCACGAACACCCCCAAATTTCTGTTAATTACAGAAGAGACAAAACCAGGAAGAGCTGCAAAGTGTGGCAGGGCAGATTGGCTGATATTTGGGGGTTTCCTAGACCCCTGGGGGCCATATCAGTTCTACTGTGGCTGGAGTCTTGGCAGGCTGGTCACACCCTGGTTGTGCCCTGGTCATCACACTTTCCTTTGGCTTCTATTAATCTTGCTTTACAATTCTTTAAGAGGAACTCTTTGTTATTTTATTATGACCTTCACCGATAGAAACTTTTTCTGGGAACTCAGATTATGAACTTACTAGCAGAGACTTTTGCTAAGAAACCCACATCATGATTTCCCCTACTCAGTGGGATCCATACTATGATAGCTTTTATAGCTTAATGAATCCACAAGCCAGGTTTTCAACCTACGGGGATCCTATAGGTACACACAGGAGAATGGTTCAATTCTCTTTAATAAATAAACAAGCAGCATCTGCTTGTCGGGAACATTCAGTAACCTCAGCCTGTGACCCCAATCTACCCCCTGGGTCTCCCACCCTCTCTCGTTTTGTCCCAGGGAAGGCAGTGGCTTCAAATGAGATCATAGAAGTAAAAGCTCTGGGACAAAAACAGTGGTTACAGAGACATAGGAAAGGGAGCCAATTTTTGCCACTTTCTTCCCACTAACAATGAAGTAATGATGGAACCATTAGCCAGCTCACAAGGCTTGCATTTATAATATACCTAAAAATTTCAGTGATTTTTTTTTGGAAACTGCAAATTGAAATATTTTCTAAAATGCTTGGAGGGCGGTGATGATGTTCCTGGGAGCCATCTTTCTGGCCTTGTCAGACCATATCTGGTGGATTGGGATCCCCTCTGGGACCCCATTTTCAGGAGAGCCTGGATAAGTTACAGAGCAGGTGGAGGAGGAGGACGATTCTAGAGATGATGGCCTATGAATCTGAGGAGAGAACTTAGGGAGGTAAATCTGGAGAAGAGACAGAGAGGGGCCGTGACAGCTACCAGGGCAGGTTCTTCAAGGCTAGGCAAGGACAAACACATTTCCAAAGGTGGGGAGAGAATGGATCCTGCTTATCCAAAGCTTTAAGCACAAATGATAGTCCCAGCAATATTCTAGAAGGATACTTAAGAAGAGTGTCAGGGAACAGCTAGGAAAGGAGTAGAAATTGCCAGAAGCCTTCAGGGCTTAATAAAGCATCAATCGTGCCCAGATCATCTATTTTTGAGGATAACTAGACAGATAATTCACGGCAATGCTGCAGATGGGTATAACCCAGGTTTCAGCAAAGCACTGGACAAAATCTCTCATGCTGTTCTTATAGGAATGCTGAAGAGTTATGGGTGAGGCATTACACAGTCGGGGGATTGTGCTTGAATGACCAGACTCCAGAGGTCATGAATGGCAGCATTTTCCTATGGATGTTGATCTCCAGTGGAGTGTCTCAGGATCTGGTTGACCCTGTGACATTTAATACTTTTATCAATGACATGGACAAAAGAACCATGATAATCTAAAACCATGTTGAATTTCTTTGGTCTGAGACTCATGGACCTCTATGCCCACAGGTCACCTGTGCTCTAGGGTCCTATCTCTTTCTACTTGCATTTTCTGGAAATTTTAATGTCCCATGATGGAAATTTCCATGCTGCGTGTAGGACCACAGATCTTACCAGTCGATTCCTTGCCTTTGCCTGTGGCAAAAGAGATAGAAAAATGGTTGATGTGTAGAGGGAATGTTGAACTCAGGCCCGTACTGGTTTGCATCCTTCTGGGGACTGAGACCCGTAATGGCTTGTAACCTATTTTTTCCTTCCACTACTCCCACCATGCCCCTGTTCCTGGTGGTTTTCATGTATTCCAAGGGTTGTCCAGGGAAAGAACTTGTCTTTTCCTCCAACCCCCCTCCCTCTTCCAGAGCATTGTGGGAAGAGTCAGAGAAACATGGTTAGTGCTTCTGACTACTTAGTGAGTAGTAAGAGTGTGTGGGGGGTCACCTAAGTGCTTAATTCATAGTAAGCTCTTACCAGAATGATGCTTGTTGCCTCTTGGCAGCCTTTTGGAGTCTCAGGTTCCTCTAAGGTTAGGTGACCTCCCAAGCCCCTGCAAACTCTAAATCTCTGATCTCCATCAAGTCTGACCTTGACGAGAGGAGATCCCAGCCAGGAGAGCCAACAGAAGGGGCTGTCCAAAGAGACTGCCCCTTCCCACCGAATCCTGAAACCCAGGCTGGTCAGCTGTGTGAGTGAGAAGTGGAGAGCAGAGGTCTCTGGGTGAGAGATGGGGAACCTCTGGTAGAAGGTGGCTGCCATCTCAAGTCTTCCTTCACCTCTGAATCTTTGAACTTTAGATGGGCTCTCACAGAGGATCTGGGACCTACCCTATGAGGGATTCATCCTGTCAGTTCTCATCATTTGGATGACATTGCTCCCTTTCCCCTTTTGGCGGTAAGATTTCTTAATGATCCATTAAAATTTTGTGGTCAGTGTTTTGGTCCTCGGTGAGAGGCCAGGATCATGAACCCATAATAGAAAAATCTCATTTACTGATCCCTGGGCTGTGCCACTTTGATGTGGGGGTGGGAGAGGAATACAGGGAGCACCTGTGAGTTTGCCTAAGAGAAAAGGAACAACACAGCTTCTCAGCCTTGGGGAACTGGAAAGATTGTGGGGAGAGACACTGGCCTTCTGACTATTAGGACCCATGAAGTGAGATATCCCGGACACTGCTTCATGGCAGGGATGATGGGGAGGGGATGGAGACCTTGGGGCTCCTGGAAAAAGGAGTGCTCCTGGGGTGCAGCTATCTGAGGACAGGGATTCCTGTTAACTAGGTCCTCAGTTCAGTTATTGCCTTCAGCAGTCTCTCCATTTCAAGCCTCTGCTTTCAGGCACCTAGTCCTAGGGAAGAACGAATTGGGATTTCCATGACAGGGAATGGGAAGCCTCACCTTCCCTCTCTCTAGTCCAGGGCGGGAGGCTCATACTGCAACAAGTCAGTCCAGGCCTCGGCTGTCCCCAGGAATCCTGGGGTGATCCCAAGAGAGGGCAGCATCCTGTCTCATTGGCAGGGGCAGGGGAGTGGCTACAGCTAGATCTAGACTGAAGGAAATGAAGAGGCATCCTGAGGGGCACCCAGGGGCAGAAGCCTACACCTCTACGGGTCCTGTGTCCAGTATCTCTCCTCCCTCACCCAGCTCTTCCTCGTCCCCCAGGGCCCTCAGGAGAACAGCCTTGAAGGGCTCCCGGAATCTGAGCCGCCTGAGCTTGCCCACACATAAGTAGATGGGTGGTTTGGCTGAGCTATTCACACAGGCCATCAGAATACTGAGGCAATAGTAGTGGGGAGGGATCTTCATCCAATTTAGGGAGAGCCTGTAGATGCCAAACGGGAGGCCACAGAAGAGGAAGGTGAGGACAGAGAACAGCGTAATCAGGTAGAATTGCTGGGGCCAGCGGCGCTGGGAGCCACACTCCACCCTGAGGAGCAGGACCAGACTGGATACACACATCATGACTAAGAGGAAGCAGAGCAAGGCCACCCGGGCCAAGCCAATCTGGCTGCACACTATCCCTGCATTGCCCCCAGACAGTTCTCCACAGGTCCCATAAGACAGGAAGTGCAGCAGAAGGCAGAGGGCCCAAAGCAGGGCACACACGATGGCTGATGTGTGGGGGGGCCGGTGACGGTGGTAGCATGAAGGCCAGAGAGTGGCAGCACACTGCTCCATGCTGATGGCCCCCAGGAGGCTCAGGCCCACTGTGTAGAAGAAGAACCTCAGGGCCAGGAGGCTGTCGTAGACATAATGGGGAAAGCTAAAGTGTTGCTGAAGGGTTTCGGGAATGACGATCACCAAGTGGCAGCAAAGAAAGAGGAAGTCGGCGCTGGCCAAGTCGAGGAAGTAGATGGAGAAGTTGTTCCGATGGATCCGGCTGCTTAGGAGCCCCAGGATGATGCCGTTCCCGACCAGCCCCACCAGCCCCACCAGCTCTGTCAGAGTGAGGATGATAATGCTGAAGACAAACCCTTCATCCTTGCTCCTACTCATGATGGGATGACTCATGGCCTGGGTCCAGTTACCATCACCACGATTCCAGGCTGAGACTATGGGACCCTGTTTTCCAACACCTGTATCCAGGCTCGGGAATCCTCTGTGGGACTCTGCTGCCACCCAATGTCTTGTGTCCTGTGAACACAAGGTCACCATGGAGATGCATCAGGAATTCTGGGTGTGGCCAGGGTGGACTCTTTCCATGAGTTCCTCCCCAGTCTTGGACTCAAACCCTCCGTGACATCCAGGGGAGATAAGACATGTGGAGGTCAGGGTTGTGGTTCAAGAAGCCTTTTCCCCCATGGAATGATTCAACATTCCATCAATGATGTAATCGCCTGGAATGACCAGCCCCTTCACTTTCCAAGGCAGCAGGGGACAAAAGCCCGTCACCAGGCAAAATATCTAATTGCAGAAGGCTGGAAAGTCTCAGCCTACTTGAGAGTTAATGCATGGAAAAACTGAAAGGGCTTTTAATGAGCAGCTCAGAGAAGCTTCTCTCAGCTTGGAACTGAGTGGAGACTCTGGGGCACCATTGCTCAAAGAGGGATGCATTCTGCTTTTCTAGGATGCAGGCTGCAATTAAAATTTGGAATCATTGGGAAATGAGAATTTCACTTTAGAGCCAATTGGGAAGTAGCTTTTAGAGAAAAGCTAGGCAATTATTGTTTGGTGCTCCTTAGTGGGTTAGGAAGGGGCACCCCTCTGAAAGAGATATTTGAACCATTGCATCCTTTTCTCTCCTTTTCAATTTCCTGTTGAGTTTTCTCTGGGTAGATGGGGGTGTGCTCTTTTTGGGGTAGAAAGGAAGGAGGCTTTTCTTGCTTGACTTTCAGGGTTTGCTCATATCCTGGCTATCATCAAGAATCACTGGACTTCTCTGAAGTGGCAGTGACCTGGGAACTGAAAGGAGGGTAGTGGCATGCTTGGGCAACCAAAAGTTTTCTTCACCTTTACCCTGCCCATAGTCCTAGTCTGCCCCCTTTGACTTTTCTGAAGTTCAGAAAGGCTGCAGATTAGATCCTAGATGTGCCCTTGCATAGTTAGGACCTTATGAGGGAGGGGAAAATGTTTATTAAACAAGTAAACTTAGAAGTAGTTTTAATCCCTCTTCTCCTCTCTCCCCCGGGCCATCTTGTTACCAAAGAAAACTTAAGCTCCATTTTTTCAGGAACTTCTTCCTAAGTTCTCTTGCTACCCTTTCTTCCCAGTTCCTCTGGACTTTGCTCAAGGGACTGCCACCCAGGTCCTGGTCCTCAGGGCTAATCTTTCGCTTTCTGAGCCATCTATTCACTCCATCTTGCAGAACCCCATCAATGACTTCAGAATGTACCTTGAGGAAGTTCTACTCCAGCTGACCCCCTAAGTAGCCAAGTAGAAAAACCTGGATCTGGCATCATCAAATTCCATGAGGTCTGAGGTGGAAGGGACCTCAGAGACCCTGTGGACCAACCTATGTGCTCTGGGCAGAAATCAAATGAATTCCTGAGCATGGACCTGAGTGCCACAAACCAGGAGAATGTGTTCTCTGACAGATTAGGGATCATGAAACCAACATCTTTGTGCCTTCAGTGCCAACCTATGGGAGATCTGACTTAGGGTGAATTGTAGCTGGTGAGGACCCTCCCTCCCTCCCTCCTCCTTTCTCTCCTTTCTCACCCCTCCCTCCATCCTGGATTTTTGAAGGTCTCCAGTGTATGCGCTACACCACCTCCAAAGGAGGCTTATTCTACTTTCAGATACCCTTAATTTTTAAGAATTTCTTATTTCAGGGAACCTGGATTCAAATCCTGTTACTTTTTATAGCCAATATGAATGTTGGTAAAACACATATCCTTTATAGGGTTTTAGGCTGCCCCTCGATAAAATAAACGAGGTTAGATTAGATAATATCTAAGACACAATCCACATGAAGGCCTTTTACTCTATTTCCCCAACCCAATTGGTGCTTGATATCTCCCAAAGATTCTCCCTCCCTTTTCTCTCTGTCCAAACCTCTCATACCTTGTGACTTCCTACCTGGTACTTGCCCCCCCCCCCCCCCACTTAGGAAGTGAGGTTGGAATTGCAGGACTAAGGTACCAACAATCACCCCTCCCCTTCCCACCCCATCCCTGGAAGTATAAGTGACCATGGGAGACATTAAGGAAGAGATGAGGAACTAGGAAAAAGATAAGGGAAAAGGAGATAGACTAAAGAAGGAAATTGAGATGCTCACCCTTGCCTTGTCCCTGCCCCAGGGCAGGGTGCATTGGCTCCCACAACAGTTCTCCACCTCCCCAGAGGTTCCCTGGGCTGCACCATCAGCTTAACAGCCTAAGCCCCAGGAAGGACCCAACATTGTGGAGCAAAAATGGTCTAGTCAGGGAGTCTTGGGGGTTGGGAAATGGTTGAGGAGAGAAGAAAACCAAATAGGTGTCCAGAGAGGACAGGACTTGCGTCTAGGGGAGCTCTGTGTCATATGCATGGAGGAAAAGAACTTGCCTACCCCTTGGGCAGTCAAGGATCCTAGAGAGCCTCTTCTGTCAGCCCAGTGGCTTCGGGCAGCACCCAGCTCTGTCTTGGGCTCCATCCACCTGTAGTAGGAAATCAGGAGGGAGAACCCAGGGGCCTCAGCTTTCCCAAAGTTAGTCCAGGGGAAAAAATGATTTCTTCCACCTTCCTTGGTGGTCTAAGGGGAGTGGGGGTGATTTCATTAGTGCCCTTCAGGGCAATGGGAAGGTCAGGGGGGAAGAGGATGTCTGCCTAATAGCCATTTAGAGGGCCCATGGGGAACAGTTGATCATCGGTCCAGAGCCCAGAACTCAAGGAAGTGAGCTCATGTTGCAGCATGAGAGATGGGAATAGACCGAAGTCCAATTCAGGAACAACAGATGCTCAATGAGGAGGGAACCGTGGCCAAGCCAAGCAGAAAACCGTCTCAAGGCTGTTTAGATTGGAGCTGTGGCTAGGTCTGGGGGTCCAGGAGGGGACCCCAGCAACACTCCCCCCCCAACACTCCCCCCCACACTCCCCCCTAACACTCCCCCCCACCAACACTCCCCCCCACTCCCCCCCACTCCCCCCCACTCCCCCCAACACTCCCCCCAACACTCCCCCCCCACACTCCCCCCCCACACTCCCCCCCCCACTCCCCCCAACACTCCCCCCACACTCCCCCCCACCAACACTCCCCCCCAACACTCCCCCCCCCAACACTCCCCCCCACACTCCCCCCAACACTCCTCCCCACCAACACTCCCCCTCACACTCCCCCCCCACACTCCCCCCAACACTCCCCCCGCAACACTCCCCCCACACTCCCCCCATACTCCCCCCCCACTCCCCCCCCACTCCCCCCCAACACTCCCCCCCCACACTCCCCCCCAACACCCCCCCCCCCCAGCTTCTTTTCTCGGAGGCCCTATGCCCAGTGCCTTCCTCCCATACACTTTTCCCAGTAGACAGGAGCCAGAAAGCTCTGGGGTGGCCCCTCCACGTCCCGCCCCCCACCACGGGGGGCTCAGGCCCTTGCTCTCCTCCGCCCCTGGCTGGGTGCAGGGGGCTCTGAACCTCACCTGGGGGAGCTGCGGCGGCGCGACGAGGGCGGCTCCCGGCCGGCGGCTTGCAGGCGGATGGGGAGAGGGGCAGGGGGCCGTCACGTGGTGCGGGTTCACGGTCACGGGCTCCAGGGCTGCCTCCGCCTCTCCCTCCGCCCCTGGGGCGCCCCTCCCCTTGCAGCCCCAGGACTGGGGCCCGCGCCGCCGCCGCCTTTCCAGAACCATCTGCTGTTTCTTCCAGCTGGCTCCCGAGGGGCCCAGAAGTGGCAGGGAGGTCTGCCTGGGGGTCTGCACCCCAGAGTCTGACAGGCCCTCCTGCCTTTGGACCGACCCACTCTCTGAGCTCCGGGTACCTCCTGTTCCTCACCACGCTCCCATGATGGGGATGGGGAATCGGACCGGCAGGTCGCACGTTCCCAGGTGAGGACACTGAGGCAGCCTCACACAGCTCAAGCGTCCCCAAAGGCGAGCCCAGGTTTGTCCTGGCCTTAGGCTCCCGACAATCATCCTTTCCAAAGAATCCTCAGGATTCTCCCCTTCCCCCCCCCAGTCCTGGACCCCCCCCCCCCCCACCAGTTCACTTCAGCGCACTGAGGGTTCCCGATGGAATCTGGCCGGAAGCCAGGGGATCGCAACAAATTCCTCCACACATCCAGCGTGGGGGCTCTGGGCAAGAGGTGGGAGCTGACCTTGGTCCTGAGAGCTCGTCCCCTTCCCTTCCTTCCCGCCTCCTCCTCTCACTTTGGTTTTGTGCAGCTGCTAGAGATTCTGGGAGTGGGGCACAGCGGCCCTGCTGTCCCCCCCCCCCCCGCTCAGCCAGTCTTTTTTAAGCACCCACTGCACCCCAGAGGCTCTGCTAGCACGTTGCCGGCACTCACTGCCTCTAACACCTGCTATCTGCCCCCCCTCCCCTCCCAGCGGACCCCCCTCCCCTTCTCTTGGAGGGCGGGCTTGATAGAAGTCTTCAATCATGTGATGGAAGACAATTAGAGTAACTCCTTTGGGCCTCAGACGAAAGAGCTGGGGGCAGTGAGGGGCGTTGTGAGGCAAAACTCGCTATTGAGAGTATCTCCGTGTGGACTGAGCTATCTGGGCCGGCCGGGAGTGGGGGCGGCGTTCCCTTTCCAGGGAAGCTTTTCTGGCAAATGATGGATGACTACCGGAGAAAGGCTTTCTCTTTCAAAGGTCTCTTTCAGCTCTGATTCTGTGATTTAAAAATAGTGAGGCTATGGACCAGCTAGACTGCACCTTGGAGATTATTTATTACCGTCTCCGTCTCCTCATTTTCCTGAAGGCTCCTTAGGCCTGAAGAAGGCAAGTGACTGGCCCAGGGTCCTCCATGATGAAGCCAGTCTCCAACCCTCAGTTCTCAGATTAAACAAGTAGCTTATCTCTGTAGTACTCCATGGGAAAATGTCTTAGGAGCTTCAAAATAGCACCAAAAATGTTTAGAAGGAAAGGAGGAATTGGTCCCTCTCCAGCATGAAGTCATGGCGGGTAAAGGCTTCGACATGGTGAACTCATTTAACTACTGTCAATGCATAAATTATAGAAGTTCAAAGCCTAGGTGTTATTATGCTTGCACACAGGTTCTGGAGGTAGGAAAAAGAAACCTGAAGCCTGATAAGGATTCTCAGTCTTCTTATGCATAAAATTAGATTAAGAGGCAGGGAGCAAATTATTTTACACATTGTAGTCTCCTCATCCTCAGACTGTAAAAGTAAAAAAAAAGCAGATCCATACTCATGTTTCCTTCAGTGTCAGAAAAGTTAAAGAAATTTAGTCAAGCAGGCTCCTGATTTCATGTATTCCTGAAAGAAACAACCCTAATTAAAGGTAAATTAAGTCAGGTTATAGATTTAGTTAGATTTAGAGGGGTCCTAAATGGGCTAATTGAGGGGGAAGGGCTTTAATGTCACCATGCTAATGAAGAAGTTGGGGACATGTGGGATTCTTCTTTAAGTAAGTTACTTCACCTTGGCTCCCCTTTGGCTTCAATCAGGGGAATGTCTAATAGTCTTCTTAACTTTACATTATTATTTCATGAATCATGTTTTAATAAGGTAAAATTAATATAATAGAACACAGTTAATAAAAAGCTGCAGAAGGAATGACCCTGAGGCTAGAATAATAAAAACTAATAGAAAAGAACAAAAAAAATTAAAAAAAATTCCCACCACCATTTTTGTAGTTTTGATCAGAGAGGTCTGCAACACCCCTCCTTGATCACTCACTTATAAATGCACCTGACCATATGAAAATGTGGACACATACCCCTGGAAGCAAATATAAACACCAGGAAACTTTCAAGCAAGATCAATACAAGAATGATCATCAATGTTAGATAATATGAGGTCTCCTTGATCTATCTGGTTCTTGGTAACCCAATCCAATTAGTCATTTAGGCAGCATATTCCAACTCGATCATTTAGCTGTCCTGTGAGATGTCTGGCCCTTGGAAACATTTTTCCCTTGGAGATTCTGGAATAGGCCTTATTCCCAAGGCAATTCTGGACAGGCATTTCTTCTCCTAGATCCACTTTCTTGGTTCCAAGTCACTTGAAGAAGTTCCCTAGGTAATACTGTTAAAGCCTGCTAAAGATAACACAACACAAATTAGTAAGACATGACACAATCTCTTACTTTTTTTTCATTCATTAATTAGTTCATGTGATTAAAACCAGTACAAATCTGGGACAGCTAGGTGGCGCAGTGGATAGAGCACTGGCCCTGGAGTCAGGAGTACCTGGGTTCAAATCCGGTCTCAGACATTTAATTCCCTAGCTGTGTGGCCTTGGGCAAGCCACTTAACCCCATTTACCTTGCAAAAACCTAAACAAAAAAAAACCCCAGTACAAATCTTTTAGTGCTTATAGCTTGTCAAGAATTATGATTTTGATTAATTATATATATGTATATATATGAAATGAATTTAATAATAATAATTTAATTTCTAGAGACCTTTTTTCCCAGGCAGGCTCCGGACCTAGGAAACAGTGAAAACAAAGAAGCTGAGGGTAATCGGTTTCTTCTTTGTCATTCAGTTGTAACTCTTTGTTACCCCATGGACTTGTCCATGATCTTTTCTTGATAAAGATACAGAAGTGGTTTGCTTTTCCTTCTCTAGTGTGCCCCCATTTTACAAATGAAGAACTGAAGGAAATAGGGGGTTAAATGACTTGCCCAGGGATATACATCTTCTAAGTATTTGAGGCCAGATTTGAAAGATTTTTCATACTTGTATCTTATTATCCTATGACAGTAACTCAGAGATATATGGGTATTGCAACAAGATTCATAATCTTAAAAAAATGTTTATACGTATCCTGGTTTTTAGAAATTTGCTATGGAAAGGAAAGAGTAGTATGATTATAATAATGTTAAGATTGTTCCCTTATGGTCACCAAATTCCTTTTTTTTCTTTTCTTTTTTTAGGTTTTTGCAAGGCTAATGGGTTAAGTGACTTGCCCAAGGCCACACAGCTAGGTAATTATTAAATGTCTGAGACCGGATTTGAACCCAGGTACTCCTGATTCCAGGGCCAGTGCTTTATCCACTGCGCCACCTAGCCACCCTTACCAGATTCCTTATGGAATAAATATCTCCTTTTTGAGGTAACTGCAACCAAAATAGTTCTACTATGATGCATAAATTATGAAGGCAAAAACCTAGGCATTATTTTGCTTAAGTACTGGTCCGGGACATAGAAAAAAAAAACTTGAACCCTTGATTAGGATTCTAACAAGATTTCTTATAAGTAATTTTACATTGGAGAGAGAGAATGAATACTTCTACATATTTCAATCTCATATACTCTCTTAGGTTATAAGTTTAAAAAGGGTAGAGTCATAATCCCATGCTTTCTTCAATGTCATAAACGTTGAACAAATTTAATTCAACAGATTCCTGATGTCATACATGCTGGACTACCATCAAAAGTTTTATCTTTTGTCTTGTCACTGGACTCCTATAACTTTGCCTCACTTAAAACCAATTCATGATGTCTTTGATATCCTTCAAACAACTAACTGGGGACTCAACTTTTTCTTTCTTCTTCTTTTCCTCCTCCCCATTCTTTCTCCTCCTCCTCCTATTCCTCTTCCCCCTTCTTTCTCCTCTTTCAGAGAAATACAATTTTTTAGTCACATATATATATATTTAGATTTTTCAAGGCAATGGGGTTAAGTGGCTTGCCCAAGGTCACACGGCTAGGTAATTATTAAATGTCTGAGGTTGGATTTGAACCCAGGTACTCCTGACTCCAAGGCCTGTGCTCTATCCACTGCACCACCTAGATGCCCCAGTCACATATTTTTTAAGAAAGATTTTATTTATTTTGAATTTTACAATTTTTCCCCCAATCTTGCTTCCCTCCCTCCCTCCCTCCCTCCCCAAGAAGGCAGTCTGTTAGTTTTTACATTGTTTCCATGGTATACATTGATCTAAGTTGAAAATGATGTGAGAGAAATCATATCCTTTTTTTTAGGTTTTTTTTTTTTTGCAAAGCAATGGGGTTAAGTGACTCGCCCAAGGCCACATAGCTAGGTAATTATTAAGTGTCTGAGGTTGGATTTGAACCCAGGTACTCCTGACTCCAGGGCTGGTACTCTATCCACTGCACCACCTAGAGGCCCAAGAAATCATATCCTTAAGGAAAAAAATAAAATATAAGAGATAGCAAAATTACATAATAAGATAATTTTTTTTTTTAAATTAAAGGTCTTTGTTCAAACTCCACGGTTCTTTCTCTGGATACAGATGGCATTCTCCATCACAGACAGCCCCAAATTGTCCCTGATTGTTGCACTGTAGTCATATATTTTTGTAAGATATCTTGGGGTTTGGGATTAGATTAGAAAAAACCTATTTACTTCATCATTAATTTTTTTAAAAAATGGGAAAATTAACTCTTTGTCTTGCACAGTTTTAATTTATGATTTCTTAAAATATAGTGCTGGAAAATAGTGAGCTACTTGACTATGACTTTAAACCCAAATCACTGATTTTCATTGAATGGTCAGTAATAGGTCCCAGGGCAAGCCTCAGACAAACTGAGGACTGGCAAAGACCTTAATTTAGAAAGGTTGGAGTCACCCACTATATTCTGAGTCATCACCAGCTGTCTCTTCTTTGGTCTTGTCACTGGACTGATGGCTCTGGATGAAAGAGTGAGACTGATGACTTTACACAACTCACAAATCCAATTCACAAGCAAGTCATCAGTCTCATGCTGTCATTGGTCCTCTTTGAGAACAAAAGAACAGCAACAACCACCTCAAACATCTCCTAAGGAAACCAACCTAGTTAAACAGACCCTTTCAACAAGTTAGATTATAGATTCAACTATTTTTAGATGATCAGTGATTGGAGGGAAGGAATTTACATGTCCCAAAATAAACAAAGAATTGGGAACAGTTGGAATTCTTTGAATAACATATCACATTGGTTTCTACCTCTAGGTGTCTTTTTTCTCACTCTGAAATTAATTAAACTTCTCCTTGTTTCCTGACTCTCTTGTCTCAAGTCTGTTCTGTCTTGGCTCCAGTCACCCATAGGTTAGAGGTTAGTCCTGGTGTGGTTGACAGAAGCCACTGGAATACTTCCAGGGTATCTATTTGTTAGCCCTACAACTTACCTTGGGTTCTTCCCCAAAAGATATGTCACCTGTTTTTGTGCAAGTAAGGGAGTTTTTAATCTCTTCTAAGAAGACAGCAAGCCAGTAGTTTTGATCCTCTAGCAAAGATTACAAGATGCAGATAAAAGATAAAACAATGAACATTTCTTAATTGTCAGAAAGGGCTGTTTTTGGTCTCATCTGAATGCCAGCCCATATTTCTTAGTATAGCCATCATGATTTTCTATGCCTACCAAGACCCCTGATTTGTTGTGTGTCAATAAAGAAGGTCTCCTCCTTCCTCTGAGGGGTCACTGACCTTATTGAGGTTGCCAGGCTGAGTCACTTTGTTAATACTTCCATATATCACTATTAATAAACTAATTTTGCTCAGAATGCTGTATCTCAGTTTATCTTTAGTAATTTTTTGCCACATGTCCATGAAGTCAACTTCCCCAGTTCAAGATATAGGGACATGGCTAGACATCAATTCATCTGGGAGAAAACACTTCTGAGTCAATAGTGTGAGATCCCACCAAAAAGCTGTTGTAATGTGAGGCTACATTACAGAGGTATTGTTTCAGGAACAAGGAGGGGATTAAATCACATTATGGTTCTCTTGGGAGATCTCTCCTGAAATATTGTGTTGAATTTTGGGATACCTGATTTTAGAAGGAAATTGATAAACTGGCATGTGGTCAGAGAATAACCTCCCCCCCCCCCCCCAGGATGAGGAAAGACCTTGTATAATTGCAGGATGAAGAATGGCTAAATATTTAGGCAGGGGAGGGTGATGAAAGTAGATGCCTTCATTAATCTGAAATGTCAGCATTTTACGTGGAAGCACTTAATAGAACAGAAATCAGGGGAAATATTTAAAAAACACAAAAGAGGTACATAGATTCAGAGAGACAAATTTAAGTTTGAATCAAGGAAAGTAAATTCTTAACAGTTAGAACTGGGTGACCTCTTGTTGGAAGTGTTATATAGGGGATTCCTGATCAGGATTAGGTTGAAGAAGATACTTTGAGATGCCATTCTGCCTTACATTCTGTGATTCAGAGGGGTCTTTTAGTTGTCTAAGTTTACTGTCTTTTATTCCATATTTTGGATCAAAAGGTGGTTTCTCAATCCCTAATTAGGGTTTGTAAGTCTGGATGTTCACCTCTGACCTCCTCATGGTTTGGGTCTCTATAGATATAAATCTGACAGCAGACTCTGTCTATTTCCCCTGATTACACATGCAAGCTTGCAAGTTTGTCTTTCATAGCTGTATAGACAATCAGCTATAAAGACCATCCTGAGTGAGTAGGAACTGGTCTGCTTATCCCAGAATAGGAGCCAATAATCTTCCTTTTAACTGAATCCTTATTGGTTTTCTTAGAATAGAATAGACCTTGTGAATAGGTTGTAAGTCAAATTGGTGACATCTTTATGTACTAATGAATACCCTGATTGGTTGGTCACCAAAATTTTTATGTCTCTTTGTCTTTTCTGTATAAATAAATAAAACATTTCGTATAAGGATTTATGTCTTTAATGATGTCATCCATTCATGAGTTCAGTAAGACCCTAAAGAATGAAATTTCATAGATAAACTACCTTTTTGTTATTTAATTTTTAGCCTAAGACAATTAAACTGGATGACTCAGACAATTAGAAAGGTGTGGTCTGATGTAGGATGCTGTCTGCAAGAGCCTTCATATCTCATTCTGTTTTGTTTTTATCAAGGGTCTCCTATGTTTGGGCAGAATTTCCTGAAAGATTATGTCTGTGAAAGTAGACCTACGAGGCAATATTCTCTCAATCACCTTTGGGTAGTAATTGGCAGGGATGCTCCCCCCAAACTTTTGGCTTATTTCTATTTTTTAATTTGAGATGAACCTCACAAACATGTTTCCTCCAATATGGATCTCTTTTGTGAAAACTGACTCTGATTCAGGTCTTGATAAGCCATTTTTACTGCTTTCCCTCAAGGTATTTGAGTCCTAGTGTGACCCTGCTGTCACAGATGGTGGAATTTGTTACAATGCTCTCGGCAGATCTTTTCCAAAAAGCAGTGAATGGAATCCTGGGCTGGAGATCAGGAGGATTCAAATCTTGCATGTGGCACGATCTAGTCCTCTGTGGGCAAATCACGGCTTCTCTCTGAGTCTGCTATGTTGTCATTTGGAAAAGCAGCCTCCTCATGTCGACAGGCGGAGAGCAGGTCGTTTTCAAAGTTCTGTCTACAAAGGCAAGTTTATCGGCGATGTGATGAGAGCCCTTCAACGCCAGGTGGCAGGATCGAGCTGTTGAAGTTCCCAGGTTCTCAGAGCCAGTGGATGTCCCTCTCCTCTTGCTCTGCCTCTGCCAGTGGAGTGGTGGTCTCCAGAGGTTCTAAAGTATGTAAAGCACAATAATTTCTCAAAGCCATATATCCTGATAAAAGACTGATTTATTTAATGACTGCTCAGTCTTCACAGATCAGTTAATAAGAAATAAAAAAACTCCTAAGAATGTCTCCCTTATTAATTCCAAACGTAGGAGGACAATGATGAGAATGCTAGGAGGCCGTCCTGCCAGGAAGAGACAACAAGAGACCAGATAGTATAGCACAAGGGTGATAGTCTTTGAGGAGCACTTTTGGGCCGAGACCTTGTGCCGCTATCATGGTTTTAGGCTACAAGTAGGTCAATAATTTCCCCTATTCTGTTTCTTGAATCTTTTCCAGTGCAAAGAGTGGTCATTTTCTGAGAGCTTCCACCTTGAGAGTTAGAAGTAATATCTTCGAGAACAAAACTTAAACATTTTAATCTAGATTTTCCCTCACTTTATTCTAGCCCTATATTTTAAAGGTTCTTGCAGTTTTAGAGTTGACATGTAGGGTGTGTCTGTATTCTCTAGTCAAATCTATCAGCTCGTCTGCTCCTGTCCAACTGATGAGGTTCTTATTATTTCTCTGGAGGTCACTTTTTTTTGGGGGGGTTTTTGCAAGGCAATGGGGTTAAGTGGCTTTTCCAAGGCCACACAGCTAGGTAATTATTAAGTGTCTGAGACTGGATTTGAACCCAGGTCCTCCTGACTCCAGGGCCGGTGCTCTATCCACTGCCACCTAGCTGTCCCCCCTCATTGATTGTTAACCAATCAGAGTAGATTCTCTCCCCCTCCCCCTCCCCCTCCCCCTCTTCATCAAGGCACATTCCCTTGTCCAAAGACTTTTTATAAAAACATTCTATACTCTCTATTATTTTATAGCCATAGCTAATAAATGATCAATCACCCAGAAATGAAGTCTCTTGGAATTTTTGTTAGTCCCATTCATTGTGTGAATCATTTAACATGTCTCCCCAGGTTCCTCAACTGTAAGATGAGACCTATAGTAGCTCCAACCTCACAGGATATTTGAGAAGATCAAATCAGATAGCACTTGGAACATGTTTGTCACTGTGCCTGTCACAGACTAGGCCCTTTATAAAACCCCTCTTTTTCATTTTTGCCTTTTCCCCTTTCTCTTGTCATCATGTGGCAGTTGAAGTACAATATTAATATTTGTGTAATCCCTGTATAAAAGGGGGCCTCAACACCTTTCTGGGCCCTGAGAAACTCCTCAGCAATATGAACTTAGCTAGGCGCCTTTGGGCCTGAGAAAATTCTGACAGGACCCAAATGTTTGACCCTGGGGTCACGAGATAGACCATCGATTTGTCTGAGACTCAGAATGCTCTTGTTAACCTACTCCTTTTCACTGTATCTTCAAAACCACCCAAACTGCCCCCCCTTCCCCAGATGCAACTGGAACCGTGACATAGTAAACGTCACTCTACTCCCTATGTCACGGGAAACACGTTACACATCTAACTGCCATCTTTGCTTCTGTATCCTGTTTGCTCACAATACCCCCCCCCATACTATAAAAACCTTGTTCCCTGGACACTCAGTGCTATGTGCTTTGTGGATGTAACCCCACATACTCATTGGTAATAAACTCTACTTTCCAAAATTCATAGCTTGGTCTCCATCTCACTCTTTGGGTTCAACACAGCGAGCTATAGAAAGGAGGCTTCTGGAGAAGACTGGGGGTAAACTTGTTCTTTCTTCTCTGACCACACCCAACCCACCCTTCATTTTCCTCTTTCTTTATTATCTCCCTTAAATATATGGAGGTTTGACGTCTATAACCTCTGTGGACATGGGCTGAACCACTTAATTCAATGCCTCAGACACTTGCTCATTCGTTTAAAGTCTATGTATGCAATGGTCTCCTTTTATTATTCATAAATTCACCCCTCCAGGTATTTATATCTTGAAATTTCTACCAACTGTCCCTTGTACATAATTTTTTGTTCTATTTACTGTGCCCCCACATAGTCAATTTTTAAAATTAAATAAAGAAGAGAAAAACTATTTCAGCACAATGAACCATCCTAAGACCTAAGTTCAACTGGCTGCTATTCAGTGCTTCCCCATCCATAGTCACTCACCTCTGGAAAGGAGGGAAGGCAGTGCAGTTATCTCTTATTTGCTTTTCTGTGCCACAGCACAATTTTCATTTGCTTCACACTTTCTGTTTTGAGATTCTGACCCAGAATAATTTTCAGTACTGGACCTGGTCCTGGAAATACTAAGGCAATGGCACTGTCCCTGCTCAGGACAAGCTAATGTTCTGCTGAGAGAAATAGCACCAGGTGTTCCCCACTGCTAAACCAGGGAACTGACCAGCACAGACTAGCTGCAGCTGTTTGGATCATTATTGCTGGGCCTTCTGGCTCTTTTTTAAGTTGACAATTGAAGTGCTTTAGGCACAAAAGTTTTGGAAAGAGTGGGGCTATTAATGCAGATCGAAAATAGGTGAAAATCGGGGAGCCTGTGCCTGGAGGGTTGGGAACAAGAGCTTTCATACCCTGGGACTGTAGGGGCTTCTGAAACTCCAAATAAAACTCTAACACCCTGATGGCATCATATTAAAAAGGGTCTGAAGGTTGGAGGTGCTCCTGCCTCCAGGGGGAAAAACCATTAGAACCTAGCAGCATATCCTTCTGCTGCTCCCCATTTCCCAGACTGACTAGTTTCCCAGCTGTTCAGATAGAGGGGCTTAATTAAATGTATAAAGACAGGATTACACTTACAGAGAAATCTTCAATAGATCAAAAGATGACAAGGAATTACTAGGAAAGGTCTCAGAGGGAGAACTTTCCTTTTTCCTCTCCAGATTTCTGATGATTCCTGTGCCTTGGTCCTGCTGTTGATGCCTGCACCTCTCTTCCTCAGGAATCTCCTGGCCAGATAATGGGGCAAGAAGAAAGAGAGAGAAGCAAGATCAGGATAGTTCCTCTCTTACCCTTATATTCTTGACTCTCTTCTTCCAATCATATAATAGGTATAGCAAAAAAGATTTTCTATTTGCTTTTAGGCACCAAGGATAAAGATTTGCCCAACACTGGCCTCAGGAAATGAATCCCCATAGCCTTCAAGTCCAGATAAAGTTTCATATATTGTCTTTCTCTAGTAAAGACCCAGTCTTTCTAAACACCAATATGTCCGCAAGTACATTAGAGGAGGAAGTACTGTTAAATTGGAGTTTTCCATTATCCCTAATTCAGTGATCTTTCCCATTATCCTTGCATACAACTAACAGAAGAAATATCCCTTTTGGCTTATCTGTTTCATTAGTTTACTTTCTATCTCTCACAGGACTTTGATGAACAGGAACTTAGCTATTCTCCTGTTGACTCAGTTGTCCATGGATGCTATCAGTGGCTCATAATTATAAATGCCTAGTCCAAAGTGATTAAAATAGCTTTTATTAACTTCTCTGTAAAGGAGGGCCATCTCTCCTAGTGAGAAAAGGCAGTGAATTACAACAATGTACAGTCTTGTTCCTTCCCTTCAGGCCAATCATTGGTTGGATTTACAATCTAATTAGCCCATACAATTCTCTAATAATGTTTTCTCCATCCTGGTCAATAAATATGTCTGAACTTCATTGAGCAGGCGCAAAGGAAAAAGACACAGATCTTAGGTTGAGCCTGACTAGTTGAAGTTAGTTTTTGGCCTCCACATGGATAAGGAGTTTAATGTTGGATAAAGGGACTTCACTCAGCTGAATGATTGCTCAGGGTCATATTTTTTGGTCTTACACTCACGTACCTGTACAGAGACTCCAGTCTTTGGAATGTAAACTAACACTCTCCCCTTATATTCTGTGGAAACCAAACACCTCACATTCCTTACAATGGAAATCCAAGAGCATCAGATTTTCCTAGTAGGGATAGGAATGAGGCTTGGACTGATGAGAGACCTGGATTTTAAAGTTTTAATAGGGAAAAATTTATATATGTACAGATGAAAGAGAGCACTAGACATGATGAGAACCAACAAGAAGCAGATCTGGCTGTGCTGCTGTGGGTGTAGAGTGGAGGGTGATGGGCAAGGCTGCAAAGTACGTTCTGGCTTGGTTACTAATCCCAAATGAGGAAGTTCATGTTGGATCCTGGTCAAGAGAGGGCACCATTGGAGTTT